>NC_133495.1:5430245-5538163 GCF_025370935.1 Choristoneura fumiferana | reverse complement strand
TAGATATTGAACAAATGGACGTATTCAAAGAGGTGATGTTATGAATGTACATCACTAGAAAAGAGACACAGCACTATGCGCCTTATTGGAACTGTCAACGTCTAACTGACACCGCTACTCTGTGATCTGCAATTCTGCAATTAAACAATATATGTACTTATTAGTCGAAATAAAAACACTCCAATGTGATTGAGCATTAATTTTATTCTTCTTCGCGCGCTTCACCCAACAATTGGTAGCAGAGCGTGGTTTTGAAGGAGAAACGTCGGTATCTCCTATGGGAACGGCGCGTGCAATATATGCATCAACGGTTTCCGCGGTTCTAAATCCGGGCACTTCAGGTCGCCCATGAGGTTAGAACTAAAATAATCTTTTCCCAACGATCTTTGTTCTAATGCTCCTCCAACCATTTTAGGCGCGATCTTTTGCAAATACTCATGAAGGGAGTAAGGCCTAGTATGTCGACCCCTATATTTCTATTCAGATCATAATCTGCTGGGATTATGTCGTCCGGATTTTCAAGTACGTGGTCGGCTGACCATCTACAAGCCGGAATGGGGTATTCTCATGGAATCTTCTCCTTATCAGTTCAGGAGTTTCCCTGTCAGCAAGTTCAACAACTGTCTCACGCAGCGTTGAAAGTACTACGCTCTCTGGCGTGGCTGCAAGTTTCCATCTTCATCTCGACGTTCGGCAGCGATTACAGGGAGGTACACAATGTCAAGGACATCGTTAACAATTCCAATGACATCAATGGCCATTTTGATCGCCATAGGGTAGATGTTGTACCGAGAAATATCTTCTAAAAGTCAGATCGTACATTCTGATGTCGATACACGGAGGTCGGGTCACGTAACATGACTCCAGATTCCTTTTTGGACCTTTAGAACTTTGCTTCAAAGGCAGCCAGAAATACTCGATACATCTGGTGGAATTTGGTATCATTACAGCAGCACGATGCTGGTTAGCGGCATAAGTTGTGTACAGGCATCCAAAACCCATAGATCGGGTGGTGACCGGTAACATTTGAGGTTGTTTAACTACGTTATCGGTTAGTTTATTAATCTTCTCTGCATCCATGCCTACGAACAGATCTTTCCTTATTTCTTCTTGATTCTGTATTAGTGTTTGCATTCCGGTTTAAATCGATGCTGTTCCATGCGTGCTTTGTTATATCAGTTCGAGATTACTTTCATTTTGCTTGCTCCTTGGTGGCGGACGGGATTTCTTCCTATCCTCGGGGCGTTCGGTGTTCATGACTTTCGTCGGTAAGTTTGCGGTATGATGACATAGCGTAAGTGGGCTGATATCAGTATCCCTAAAAATTTTATTTTATTCTTCTTCGCGCTGCTTCACCCAACAATTGGTAGCAGAGCGTGGTTCGCGCGTACACGTCGGAGTAAGAAGAATGTCGACCTCATACCATCGCATCGATGCCACGAAAGAAAATTACGATACGTGGTGCCTCCAAGCGCAAGCAGTGCTTATCAAAAATGGCCTGTGGGGATACGCAAACGGAGATATAACCGACCCGACTTCAACGCCCGGCAACGAAGCAGCAAAGAAAGAATTCCATCAGAACGATTTGTTGGCACGTTCAGAGTTACTATTGCTTATCTCGCCTTCAGAGCTGAAGCAAGTAAGGATGTAAAACATCATATGAACTTTGGAACAAACTAAAAAGTACATACCAGAGCACAGGCCCAGCTAGAAAAGCAACATTGTTAAAGCAACTGATATTAAAAAAGCAAGACAGTGTGATGTTCGTGAACATTTAAACAATTTTATGGACATTGTGGACAAGTTAGCCGATATGAATATAGACCTACATCCTGATCTTCTAAGTATTATGATGTTGTATAGCTTACCTGCTTCATATGAAAACTTTCGCATAGCTGTTGAGTCGAGAGACACACTCCCAAAGCCGGAGGAGCTAAAAATCAAAATAATAGAAGAAAGTGAGGCTAGAAAAAGCAAGGACACACAACGAGAAAAGGTGAAGGTGCATTTTATACCAAGAAAAAAGGAAAATACTGCCAAAAATGTAAGAAAAAAGGACACACAAATGAAGAATGTTGGAGTAATAGACATAAAAATCAACATTTCAAGAAAAGGAGGAAAAGAACTTCAGCATCACACCTACATGTTTATCCATCACTTCTTCAGATGTGTGGTGTGGACAGTGGCTGTACATCCCATATGTGCGCACAAGAGGATAATTTTGAAAACATTCAATCTGAAGCCGGATCTTTGAGGTTAGCATCTGAAAGTCACACAGCAAAAATAGAAGGCATAGGAAAAGTGTCTCTGAACATCAATAATGAAACATATAACCTCCATGATACACTTTATGTTCCTACCTTAGCAACAAACTTACTGTCGGTGGCAAAAATTACAGAAAAAGGAAACAGTGTGTTATTTACAAAAGAAAAAGCCTACATCAAGGACAAAAAGGGTGAAATTACTTTAACCGCTGTGAAAAAATGGCCTGTACTACACAAAGGGGAAAAAGCAAATATGACCCGAAGTGAAAATAATCTTGAAATGTGGCATCGAAAACTCGGTCATCTAAATGAAAATGACTTAAGGTTAGCTGCAAATAAAAATTTAATTAAAGGTCTAGAATTAAAGGGAGGAAACTTACCTGAATGTGAAGTGTGCATTAAAGGTAAGATGACCCGATTACCGTTCTCGTCTGGATGGACCACAGTCTACACAGCCATTAGAGATTATTCACAGTGATGTATGCGGACCCATAAATACTGAAACACTGGCAGGAGCAAAATATTTTGACGTGGATGACTACGACATATTGCTGCATCTACTTCATCTCACACAAAAACGAAGTGTATGAGAAATTTAAGGAATATAAACCAAGGTAGAGAAGTTCCATAATAAAGAAATAAAAAGTCTGCAGTCCGATAATGGAACCGAATACTGCAATCGAGATTTTGATGAGTATTTGAAACAAAATGGTATTAAAAGAAGGCTCACAGCACCGTACACACCGCAACAAAATGGCCAGAGTGAACGAAAAAATAGATCATTACTCGACAGAGCTCGATGCTTAATGATCGATGGAAACATACCTCAAAAACTTTGGGCAGAGGCGGTGTACACAGCTAATTATTTAATTAACCGAAGTCCGGCAAAAGCTTTGAAAGGTTGTACACCCTATGAAAGATGGACGGGACGTACACCTTCCGGACGACACTTACATGTATTCGGGGGTAAGGCATTTGTTCTGAACAAACATAGAAAAGGAAAATTTACACCAAAATCAACAGAAGGAGTGTTCATGGGCTATGCACAAAATGCAAAAGGATTTCGCATTTATTTACCTGAAAGAGAAAGTGTAATAATTAGCAGAGACGTGAAATTCATCAACAAGATGTACTATACCATTGAAGGTGACCATAAAGAAGAAACCTATGACAAACTCTTCGACGAACAGGAACTGCGGCAACCTGAAAAAGAAAATAATTTTATTAAAAATCCAGAAATTATCAAAAAGGAAAATGACAAAGAAAGAAGAAAGAAACTTACCTGTAGTAGAAGTTGAATTCACACCAAAACAATTCACAATCCTGCAGTAGAAGCGCCTGTACAAGAATCCGAAGATCTCGAAAGCGAAACAATTGCCAGTGAAGAACCTGAAATCACAGAAAGCACCAACTCTGAAAATGAAAATACAAGGCCTCGTAGAGAACGAAAAACTCCTGCTTGGCAGAAGGATTATTTACTTAATCAAGACTCTTCATCTGATGAATACCATGAACCATCAAATAACGTGGATATAGATGAGATTACTTTCCTATGTGAAGCAGAGACTAAATGTCAAAATAATCAAGAATGGCATGACCCATAAAAGCAGAAATAAAGGCACAAGTCAAAAACGAAACCTGGAAAATCGTAAGGAAAGAAAAAGGCATGAAAATTATTGATAACAAAATGGTACTGAAAAAGAAACTAAATTCTGAAAAGGGAGAAACAAAGAAAGCCAGACTTGTGGCACGGGGATTTGGACAACGTCCAGGTATTGATTTCAATGAAACGTTTGCACCTGTTACAAAATTGAGTTCTATCAGATCCGTAATAGGAATAGCAATTGAAGAGGATTTAGAGCTAAACCAAATGGATGTCACAACTGCATACCTAAACGGAGAATTGGAAGAGAAAATTTTCATGAAACTCCCAGAATGCATAGAGCGATATGTGGCTGAAATTATGGTAGAGGCATGTGATGAAGATGATTTCACCTTATACAATAAAGCAAAGACAATGCTAGAAGATATAAAAGGCATTGAAGGAGAAAAAGTATGTCACTTAAAAAAGGCACTCTACGGATTAAAACAAGCCGGAAGGCAGTGGTACACAAAATTGGACACAGAACTAAAGAAATTAGGATTTGAAGCATCACGGGCAGATCCGTGTGTTTACATATTGGCGAAAGGAGGAGTAAAAAAATAATCGCCATATATGTAGACGACCTGTTAATTGCATATTCTTGTCCTAGAAAACTTGGCGAAATCAAAAATATATTAAATGAAAAATTTGAAATTAAAGACTTAGGAAGACCAAAACGCCTCATCGGAATAGACATAACATACAAAGAAAAGGAAATAAAATTAACACAGAAGAATTTCATCCAAGAAATATTAAAGAAATTTAAGATGGAAGAGTGTACCCTACTACCACACCAATGGAAGTGAATTTAAATCTAGAACCAGAAACCAAAGAAAAAGATGAGAGTTTACCTTATAGAAACTTAATTGGGACCTTGATGTACTTGTCGGTAGCTACAAGGCCTGACATAACGTATGCCGTGAATTACTTGTCGAGATTCAACGACAGCTTCGGGAAAGAGCATTACAAGTCGGCGAAACGAGTTGTACGTTACTTAAAGGGCACAATGGATATTGGCCTGACATTTACTAAAACACAAGAACCACTACAAGGTATGGCCGACGCCGATTGGGGCGCGTGTAAAATGGACCGAAAATCCTGTTCAGGCTACAGTTTCAAATATGCAGGAGCAGCTATCAGCTGGACCTCCAAGAAGCAAAGAAGCGTTGCCCTATCAACTGCCGAGGCTGAATAAGTGGCCCTCACCGAAGCCGCTAAGGAAGCTGTTCACCTAAAATCATTATTCAAAGATCTAGGAGTCCATTTGGGACAGATAACAGTTTGGAATGACAACCAAGCCGCTTTGAAATTAAGCCAGAACCCCATAGTGTCTTCAAAATCAAAGCACATAGATCTGAAGATACACTACATAAGAGATTGCATCAAAGAAGGAGTTTTGAAAGTCATGTACCTGTGCACTGAAGACATGGAAGCCGACATTTTAACAAAAGCATTACCAGGACCTCGATTATCCAACCTGAGATGCAAACTGGGACTCATACAATAGCGTTGTGAGGAGGAGTGTTATGAATGTACATCACTAGAAAAGAGACACAGCACTATTGCCGCCTTATTGGAACTGTCAACGTCTAACTGACACCGCTACTCTGTGATCTGCAATTCTGCAATTAAACAATATATGTACTTATTAGTCGAAATAAAACAACTCCAATGTGATTGAGCATTAATTTTATTCTTCTTCGCGCTGCTTCACCCAACAATTGGTAGCAGAGCGTGGTTTTGAAGGAGAAACGTCGGGTATCTCCTATGGGAACGGCGCGTGCAATATATGCATCAACGGTTTCGCCGGGTTCTAAATCCGGGCACTTCAGGTCGCCCATGAGGTTAGAAACTAAAATAGATCTTTTCCCAACGATCTTTGTTTCTAATGCTCCTCCAACCATTTTAGGCGCGATCTTTTGCAAATTACTCATGAAGGGAGTAAGGCCTAGTATGTCGACCCCTATATTTCTATTCAGATCATAATCTGCTGGGATTATGTCGTCCGGATTTTCAAGTACGTGGTCGGCTGACCATCTACAAGCCGGAATGGGGTTATTCTCATGGAATCTTCTCCTTATCAGTTCAGGAGTTTCCCTGTCAGCAAGTTCAACAACTGTCTCACGCAGCGTTGAAAGTACTACGCTCTCTGGGCGTGGCTGCAAGTTTCCATCTTCATCTCGACGTTCGGCAGCGATTACAGGGAGGTACACAATGTCAAGGACATCGTTAACAATTCCAATGACATCAATGGCCATTTTGATCGCCATAGGGTAGATGTTGTACCGAGAAATATCTTCTAAAAAGTCAGATCGTACATTCTGATGTCGATACACGGAGGTCGGGTCACGTAACATGACTCCAGATTCCTTTTTGGACCTTTAGAACTTTTGCTTCAAAGGCAGCCAGAAATACTCGATACATCTGGTGGATATTTGGTATCATTACAGCAGCACGATGCTGGTTAGCGGCATAAGTTGTGTACAGGCATCCAAAACCCATAGATCGGGTGGTGACCGGTAACATTTGAGGTTGTTTAACTACGTTATCGGTTAGTTTATTAATCTTCTCTGCATCCATGCCTACGAACAGCTCTTTCCTTATTTCTTCTTGATTCTGTATTAGTGTTTGCATTCCGGTTTTAAATCGATGCTGTTCCATGCGTGCTTTGTTATATCCAGTTCGAGATTTACTTTCATTTTGCTTGCTCCTTGGTGGCGGACGGGATTTCTTCCTATCCTCGGGGCGTTCTCGGTGTTCATGACTTTCGTCGGTAAGTTTGCGGTATGATGACATAGCGTAAGTGGGGCTGATATCAGTATCCCTAAAAATTTTATTTTATTCTTCTTCGCGCTGCTTCACCCAACAATTGGTAGCAGAGCGTGGTTCGCGCGTACACGTCGGAGTAAGAAGAATGTCGACCTCATACCATCGCATCGATGCCCTCACGAAAGAAAATTACGATACGTGGTGCCTCCAAGCGCAAGCAGTGCTTATCAAAAATGGCCTGTGGGGATACGCAAACGGAGATATAACCGACCCGACTTCAACGCCCGGCAACGAAGCAGCAAAGAAAGAATTCCATCAGAACGATTTGTTGGCACGTTCAGAGTTACTATTGCTTATCTCGCCTTCAGAGCTGAAGCAAGTAAAAGGATGTAAAACATCATATGAACTTTGGAACAAACTAAAAAGTACATACCAGAGCACAGGCCCAGCTAGAAAAGCAACATTGTTAAAGCAACTGATATTAAAAAAGCAAGACAGTGGTGATGTTCGTGAACATTTAAACAATTTTATGGACATTGTGGACAAGTTAGCCGATATGAATATAGACCTACATCCTGATCTTCTAAGTATTATGATGTTGTATAGCTTACCTGCTTCATATGAAAACTTTCGCATAGCTGTTGAGTCGAGAGACACACTCCCAAAGCCGGAGGAGCTAAAAATCAAAATAATAGAAGAAAGTGAGGCTAGAAAAAGCAAGGACACACAACGAGAAAAGGGTGAAGGTGCATTTTATACCAAGAAAAAAGGAAAATACTGCCAAAAATGTAAGAAAAAAGGACACACAAATGAAGAATGTTGGAGTAATAGACATAAAAATCAACATTTCAAGAAAAAGGAGGAAAAGAACTTCAGCATCACACCTACATGTTTATCCATCACTTCTTCAGATGTGTGGTGTTTGGACAGTGGCTGTACATCCCATATGTGCGCACAAGAGGATAATTTTGAAAACATTCAATCTGAAGCCGGATCTTTGAGGTTAGCATCTGAAAGTCACACAGCAAAAATAGAAGGCATAGGAAAAGTGTCTCTGAACATCAATAATGAAACATATAACCTCCATGATACACTTTATGTTCCTACCTTAGCAACAAACTTACTGTCGGTGGCAAAAATTACAGAAAAAGGAAACAGTGTGTTATTTACAAAAGAAAAAGCCTACATCAAGGACAAAAAGGGTGAAATTACTTTAACCGCTGTGAAAGAAAATGGCCTGTACTACACAAAGGGGGAAAAAGCAAATATGACCCGAAGTGAAAATAATCTTGAAATGTGGCATCGAAAACTCGGTCATCTAAATGAAAATGACTTAAGGTTAGCTGCAAATAAAAATTTAATTAAAGGTCTAGAATTAAAGGGAGGAAACTTACCTGAATGTGAAGTGTGCATTAAAGGTAAGATGACCCGATTACCGTTCTCGTCCGTGGATGGACCACAGTCTACACAGCCATTAGAGATTATTCACAGTGATGTATGCGGACCCATAAATACTGAAACACTGGCAGGAGCAAAATATTTTGTGACGTTCCTGGATGACTACACGAAATATTGCTGCATCTACTTCATCTCACACAAAAACGAAGTGTATGAGAAATTTAAGGAATATAAAACCAAGGTAGAGAAGTTCCATAATAAAGAAATAAAAAGTCTGCAGTCCGATAATGGAACCGAATACTGCAATCGAGATTTTGATGAGTATTTGAAACAAAATGGTATTAAAAGAAGGCTCACAGCACCGTACACACCGCAACAAAATGGCCAGAGTGAACGAAAAAATAGATCATTACTCGACAGAGCTCGATGCTTAATGATCGATGGAAACATACCTCAAAAACTTTGGGCAGAGGCGGTGTACACAGCTAATTATTTAATTAACCGAAGTCCGGCAAAAGCTTTGAAAGGTTGTACACCCTATGAAAGATGGACGGGACGTACACCTTCCGGACGACACTTACATGTATTCGGGGGTAAGGCATTTGTTCTGAACAAACATAGAAAAGGAAAATTTACACCAAAATCAACAGAAGGAGTGTTCATGGGCTATGCACAAAATGCAAAAGGATTTCGCATTTATTTACCTGAAAGAGAAAGTGTAATAATTAGCAGAGACGTGAAATTCATCAACAAGATGTACTATACCATTGAAGGTGACCATAAAGAAGAAACCTATGACAAACTCTTCGACGAACAGGAACTGCGGCAACCTGAAAAAGAAAATAATTTTATTAAAAATCCAGAAATTATCAAAAAGGAAAAACAAAGAAAGAAGAAAGAAAACTTACCTGTAGTAGAAGTTGAATTCACACCAAAAACAATTCACAATCCTGCAGTAGAAGCGCCTGTACAAGAATCCGAAGATCTCGAAAGCGAAACAATTGCCAGTGAAGAACCTGAAATCACAGAAAGCACCAACTCTGAAAATGAAAATACAAGGCCTCGTAGAGAACGAAAAACTCCTGCTTGGCAGAAGGATTATTTACTTAATCAAGACTCTTCATCTGATGAATACCATGAACCATCAAATAACGTGGATATAGATGAGATTACTTTCCTATGTGAAGCAGAGACTAAATGTCAAAATAATGAAGAATGGCATGAAGCCATAAAAGCAGAAATAAAGGCACAAGTCAAAAACGAAACCTGGAAAATCGTAAGGAAAGAAAAAGGCATGAAGATTATTGATAACAAAATGGTACTGAAAAAGAAACTAAATTCTGAAAAGGGAGAAACAAAGAAAGCCAGACTTGTGGCACGGGGATTTGGACAACGTCCAGGTATTGATTTCAATGAAACGTTTGCACCTGTTACAAAATTGAGTTCTATCAGATCCGTAATAGGAATAGCAATTGAAGAGGATTTAGAGCTAAACCAAATGGATGTCACAACTGCATACCTAAACGGAGAATTGGAAGAGAAAATTTTCATGAAACTCCCAGAATGCATAGAGCGATATGTGGCTGAAATTATGGTAGAGGCATGTGATGAAGATGATTTCACCTTATACAATAAAGCAAAGACAATGCTAGAAGATATAAAAGGCATTGAAGGAGAAAAAGTATGTCACTTAAAAAAGGCACTCTACGGATTAAAACAAGCCGGAAGGCAGTGGTACACAAAATTGGACACAGAACTAAAGAAATTAGGATTTGAAGCATCACGGGCAGATCCGTGTGTTTACATATTGGCGAAAGGAGGAGTAAAAATAATAATCGCCATATATGTAGACGACCTGTTAATTGCATATTCTTGTCCTAGAAAACTTGGCGAAATCAAAAATATATTAAATGAAAAATTTGAAATTAAAGACTTAGGAAGACCAAAACGCCTCATCGGAATAGACATAACATACAAAGAAAAGGAAATAAAATTAACACAGAAGAATTTCATCCAAGAAATATTAAAGAAATTTAAGATGGAAGAGTGTAACCCTACTACCACACCAATGGAAGTGAATTTAAATCTAGAACCAGAAACCAAAGAAAAAGATGAGAGTTTACCTTATAGAAACTTAATTGGGACCTTGATGTACTTGTCGGTAGCTACAAGGCCTGACATAACGTATGCCGTGAATTACTTGTCGAGATTCAACGACAGCTTCGGGAAAGAGCATTACAAGTCGGCGAAACGAGTTGTACGTTACTTAAAGGGCACAATGGATATTGGCCTGACATTTACTAAAACACAAGAACCACTACAAGGTATGGCCGACGCCGATTGGGGCGCGTGTAAAATGGACCGAAAATCCTGTTCAGGCTACAGTTTCAAATATGCAGGAGCAGCTATCAGCTGGGCCTCCAAGAAGCAAAGAAGCGTTGCCCTATCAACTGCCGAGGCTGAATATGTGGCCCTCACCGAAGCCGCTAAGGAAGCTGTTCACCTAAAATCATTATTCAAAGATCTAGGAGTCCATTTGGGACAGATAACAGTTTGGAATGACAACCAAGCCGCTTTGAAATTAAGCCAGAACCCCATAGTGTCTTCAAAATCAAAGCACATAGATCTGAAGATACACTACATAAGAGATTGCATCAAAGAAGGAGTTTTGAAAGTCATGTACCTGTGCACTGAAGACATGGAAGCCGACATTTTAACAAAAGCATTACCAGGACCTCGATTATCCAACCTGAGATGCAAACTGGGACTCATACAATAGCGTTGTGAGGAGGAGTGTTATGAATGTACATCACTAGAAAAGAGACACAGCACTATTGCCGCCTTATTGGAACTGTCAACGTCTAACTGACACCGCTACTCTGTGATCTGCAATTCTGCAATTAAACAATATATGTACTTATTAGTCGAAATAAAACAACTCCAATGTGATTGAGCATTAATTTTATTCTTCTTCGCGCTGCTTCACCCAACAGTGTATTACAAAAAACTACATTCTTTCAAAGATTGAATTCCAAGCGCTTAAATCTTCCTAGCCCCAGAAAACCAAGCGGACATTCAGAAGAATTGCCTTATGTATTTATTGGCGACGAGGCTTTTGCTTTGAGGACAGATTTTATGAAACCGTACCCACAAAGGCAATCACAGGCTAGCTCAAGTAAGAGGATATACAATTATAGAGTATGCAGAACTAGAAGAATTATAGAAAATGTTTTTGGAATTCTGGCGGCAAGATTCCACATTTTTCGATCGCCTATAAATACCAGTGTGCACAATATTAACAAAATAGTTTTGGCATGTTGTGTATTGCACAATTTTTTAAGGAAAAAAGTAAGACAAGTTTACAGTCCACATCAGCACTTTGATAGTGAAAATCACGAAAATGGAACTATTGAATTGGGGCTGAGACCACAAAATGGAGAATTACAGTCACTACAACAAACACATCGTCGTAACCCCACTCAAAATGCAAAAATTATCAGAGAAAAGTATGAAACCTACTTTAATACTAGTGGTGCAGTGTCATGGCAACAAAGAATGATATAATAATAGTATTTTTACCTGGGTATCATTTTCACTATGTTCAGCATCAAATGTATTTTCATTATCATTAGCTGTCTCCTGTTCGCTGCTGTCTATATTGTCAGTTGATTGTTCACCTGTAATTAAATAAAAACCCTCTAAATTAACTTTTGGTTTTAATGTTCAACATCACAATGTCATTATTGTAATGAAACAAAGTGCTATAATAGGTACTCTATTTTAGGTACCTACCTAATTTAGGCACAGGCATAACAAAGAATACGCACGTATAATATAATAGTGTATAGAGAAATTCTTTAATAAATAATTAAACTTACCTTGGCCTTGATCTTTGAGAAATTCAAGCTGACTGTAATTCCATAATTTTGGCACGTATACCTGGTCAGTTCCTGAACCTGTCTTCTTGCTATCTTGCACTTTTTTATGTTCTTTTCGGAACCCAGACCTTAATGAATTAATTTTTTTCTTGACGTTCTCAATCGTAGCATCTCTTTCTACCTTCCGTATAATTTCTAATAAATTATTGTATGCTTGAAGCTTCAAATTTTTGTCTTTGTAGTCGTTGCTTCTAATTTTCCAAAGACAAGGGTTATTTCGGAAAGCTTCTATAAATTCGGTTAGCAGTTCATGCGAATAAGTTCGAAAATCACACATTTTGAGAAATTTCTGAATCAAAATTAAAAATTGCAATTTAAACAAGCGTGCGCGTCCACGGACTGGCGAAACAAAATGGCGGCTCGCGGCTCGCAGTGCTGCCACACGTACGAGCCAAGACGAGCTACGAGTAAGATTTCAAACCAGTTGGATCGCCGACGAACTTACTCGGCAGTTTTAAAGTACGCGTACTTACGGTGACACACGAGCGAAAAAGGTCGTCGAGCCATAAGTACGCGTACTTGCTCGCCCGTCTATCACCCACTTTACGAAAAGTTAGGTATTTTTACCTAAACATGAAAATCGTTTACAGCTCCCTGTGAAAAATTCCTCAGGCTGAAATTCTTTCTGTATACGTACCTATGTACTACTTAAAATGTGTATGTAAAAGTATCCAATTATTTTTCGATGTCAGAAATAACGCAAATTTAACTTTAAACATTTTGCACTATAACTTCTACTGAAAAATTGCTCTGCTGATTTTTATTTTTTTTTATATGTTTTTATTTACTAAAATAAATAGCTTTAATAAGTTATCCAAAACTTTTTCCTTTTGAAACATATATTTATTTATTTTTGCTTAATTACGTAATGTAAAAATAGCTCCATCCATTCTTATACATTTATTGGTCATTTGATTATATATTAAAACAGTTTTATCAATTATCCAACAAATTTTCGAACGTTCATATACTTTTAAGGATATACTAAACGCAGACGAGATGTAGTTCGCGGGCTAAAGTCAGCAATACGTTCTTATTACTAATCACGTAAGGTTGAAATTGTAACAAGAGGTAGGCGCATGTCCGTAGTAGCAAGTTTTTCATTACCCTATGCCAAGTTATTTCACATAAATTATTTTAATAAAATAAGATGGTTGCACTTGGTTGCACTAGTAAATTATTGACAAAAACATGTACTCCATCTGCAATCCGGCTACAAAATGGGAGTTTGGATGCAGTTATTGCGCAGTTAGTACAACTGCACCAGCACTGGACCCGAATGCCAGAGGACTGCATTCCAACTGCCATTTTAGGCAGTCGGAGTGCAGTTCTTATGCAGTTCTGATGTAGTTCTGCCATTTTACAGCCGGATTGCAATTGGAATGCGGTCCGTGTGGACCAGACCGTACATTACAACGCCTACCGCCTACCTTATCAGCGACTTATTTATTATAGGTACTTCGATTTGTAATTTACCTTCACGTAAATCAAGATTGGTTTTTTGGAATCTTTTTATATTTTTTATTTCCATTCCAATTTTTTTTTACTTTTACGGCCATCCCGTAAAACCTAAATTGAAAATACAAACTGAAATATAGATGCACAGAAAAACCTGAAAAATAAGACCAGCACTGGGAATCGAACCCAGGTCCTCTGTATTCCGTACCGCGTGCTATACCGCTACACCACTGCTGGTCCACCAGCACTAACGAGCAGTGACCAGCAGTGGTGGTTGACCAGCAGTGGTGTAGCGGTATAGCACGCGGTACGGAATACAGAGGACCTGGGTTCGATTCCCAGTGCTGGTCTTATTTTTCTGGTTTTTCTGTGCATCTATATTTCAGTTTGTATTTTCAATTTTGAAATTAGTTTGTCTTTAATTTTTTTCTCCCAAAAGTATCATCTTTAAGTAAAAGTGAAATAAAGTGCCCGGTTGAAGTGTAGCCTTTAGAAATGGACTGGAAAAATATATCAAAGAAAACGAAATTCAGATGTGGAATTATGAAAAGGAAACTAAAACTACTGAAATTAACAAAAATAGTAACTGGTATGACCAGATCCAAGGTCTCCATGTCACGTGTCGAGCACAGTGTTTATTTGCTGTGTGGAGTGGTAAATATCATCCACTCAAAACAGATATCATACTTAAAGATGATACATTTTGGGGAAAAAAATGAAAGACAAACTAATTTCAATTTATATTTCAAATTTCAAATGATTTATTCAGTAAATAGGCCGCAATGGGCACTTTTACACGTCATTTTTTTAAACTACCAGCGCTTCCGGAAAGACCATCATTGCCAAGAAGAATGCGCCGCAAGAAACTTGGCAGAAAGTCATTTTTTCATAATAATATAATTACAAATAAAATACTAAAAAACTATAGTATACAATTAAAGAAAAAAAAATACAAAAAATAATAATAATAAAAATACAGGGATGTATGGGGTCCCTTAGTTACAATACTAAACACTAACTATATCTAAACTATATCTACGTTCAGTGGAAGTGTAGAATGCTTCCACCGTCATAAATTTTAAAATAATATATGGACTGGTTACTACCCGAAATTGTTGATTCCCGTCGAGCTCGGGGAATGCCACTAAGGGAAAAAGAATCTTCATCAACAATAACTGTAGAACCTCCTCTGACTGAAGAAAAACAACTTTCTTCTACATATCTATATTTTTCAAGCGACGAAAATAGGGAAAACATCGCTTTATGCTCCAGACAATCAACTTTGGAATCTCCTCTGACTGAAGATAAATAACTTTCTCCTACATATCCATACTTCTCAAGTCACGAAAATAAGAACAGCATCGCTTCATGCTCCAGACAATTTTGGAAGAGGAATCCGATTTAGAGCAATTTTTTATTATATCCAAAAATATTTATTTTCCGTAACATCCTAAATGTTGACTAGACTAATAAGCTATCTAACTAACTAACTAATTTGGCTCAGGGACCCAAAGAGGGTCTTGGCCTCCGAAACAAGAGCATGCCATCTGTCCCGATCGTGCGCAGCCTCTTGCCAGTCGTGGTCGTGGAGACGTCGATGATCCGCCTGGACACTGTCCTCCCAGCGGCACCTGGGTCGCCCAACCGGGCGGCGACCAGCCGGTCGTCCCACGTACGCCCTTTTGGCAGCCCGATCCTCTCCCATTCGTAGTAGGTGGCCGAACCAGCGAAGTCTGTGTGATTTTGTTACACCGATGATGTTGCGTTCAGCCACCAGCTTCTGGATCTCTCTCTTTTTACGGATCCTCCACGTGCCGTCGTCTCTCTTGAAAGGTCCCAGGATCTTACGCAAGACCTTCCTTTCCGCTAAAAGGAGTTGATATTCCTCTTTGTGTGTTAGTGTCCAGGCCTCTCAGCCATACATAAGGACAGGTCTTACGAAAGTTTTATAGATCCTTAACTTTGTATTCCTGCTGAGAAGCCTGGACACCAACACCAATAAGCTATTACTACACAAAATTTCGTTGAATTCTGTTTAGTAGTTTCTGCGTTATTATGATTAACTCAGGGACTTTATACATCCCCTTGGCCCATAGAACTTATGGGAACGGAGGCAATACCATGTCCTCGGTCACATTAGTGCGTGTGAGCTAACTTTGGGGGCGGCAGACGTGAGCTTGCCTTCTGAATCCAAAAGCTTGGTTGCTTGACCTGAAATGTATATTTCAGATTTTTATTTTATTTATGACGGTGGAAGCATTCTACACTTCTACTGAACGTAGATATAGTTTAGATATAGTAAGTGTTTAGTTTTGTAACTATGGAACCCCATACATCCCTGTATTATAATAATATTTTTTGTATTTTTTTCTTTAATTGTATACTGTAGTTTTTTAGTAGGTACCTATTTTATTTGCAATTATTTTATCGCTGGTAGTTTAAAAAATGACGTGTAAAAGTGCCCATTGCGGCCTATTTACTGAAGAAATGATTTCATTTCATTTTGTAAAAGTAAACAGACAACTTTTTCTTTACTGTTTTATTATTATATGTATAGATTTGCCTAGCTTGTAATCTAGATTTTCAGATTGAAATAAAAATGTTTTTTTTTATTTGTATTGATTTACCTATATATCCTTTTCATTTCGTCTATTCAGTCTAAATGTCTATCCATTACCTACATTACAAATCAAACTGTGGGCATGAAGAGGCATAAATAATTTGTTTATTACCAAGACTATTCATATTAAACGAAGATTTTCTTAATTAAACCAAAAAATATGTAATTATAATTTTAAGGAAAAATCCGGAATTCACATTAACCAGAATACGGATACGAACAGAATAAGGCCGTCAACGGGCTGCGTGATAGACGCGCAGGGCGCCCCGCATTCGCCTCCACCGCGTCGTCTGCTTCACCCCCTCAAATACCGAAAATTCTTCTACAAGAGCGCCTTAAAGACTCTTTTTCAGCATTTGGGTCTCTAAATACTAAAGAGTATTTATGGAGCGATATATATATTTTTTTTCATTACATCCACCAACTTCTTTTTACCTACGCGAAACAATGCTGAGGTGGTGTCACATCCGGAGAATGCATGCAAAAATAACATATGATCAGTTAGCCCTTGTTCTGTAAAACTGTGGCTCGTGTAAACTTTTATAGGAACTTTATTCTTTTCTGGTTTTAAAAACAGAACTTTATTTGTGTTGTTATCTGGACTTGCTGCTTCGTTTTGTACTTCGAGCGAGAATGTGCCGGTCGGTACGGTACGGTGCCCGCTGTTGCGCGAGCGCCCCGCACCCCTCTGCACTCCCGCGCGCCCCATCACTGCTAAGCGGCGGCAACACTTAGTATTAGCAACTATTGATATTTTAAAAACTTGGTATTCGGTTGAATTTCAATTGGATTATTGAAAAATCTATTACAATAGAGCAACCTCTAACTAAGAAACTTAATTAATTTACCGGAGCAATTATTCACAAGACGTAATTAAGCAAAAATTAAAAATATATGTTTTATAAGGAAAAAGTTTTGGATAATTTATTAAAGCTATTTATTTTAGTAAATAAAATCATATAAAAAAATAAAAATCAGCAGAGCAATTTTTCAGTACAAGTTACAGTGCAAAATGTTAAAAGTTAAATTTGCGGTATCTCTGAAGTCGAAAAACAATTGGATTTTTTTACATACATATTTTAGGTAGTACATAGGTACGTATACAGAAAGAATTTCAGGCTGAGGAATTTTTCACAGGGAGCTATAAACGATTGTCATATTTAGGTAAAAATACCTAACTTCTCGTAAAAAAAGTTGTTGGATTATTGTATAATTATAATCTGTATTACCTATTTTCATCATGTGCCAAGTTTCATAGGCGGGAGAATTATTCGTAAGTCTCCATACAACAAATCTTCTCGTTGACTGGAGTATACGACCTGTTGGGTGTGGTGGTGGATATGTTTCCCTGTATCGTCGTAAAGCTTCAGCCGCATGATAATTGCAGCTCGCGTATAACATGAGCAAATTTAAATATCCACGTGCATCTAACAAAGGCATTTTCATGTATAGGAAGCAGTATACACACTCTCATCTATGATAGGAAGCAAATGAAATGAACTTAAATGTCAATTTCATTTCAAACATCATATTTATGATATGTTTATGATCGATTTTCAATCATGCAAAGAGTTTCGATAGTTGTAAAAAATGCGTTGATTCTATCTCGGCTCGGCGAATGAAGAGTCCTATGACAACCTATTACTACAACTTTAGTGCAATATCCGCCAAATATGTTAAGTATTACATTTTTAACGATAACCAAAATAAAATAAAAAACAAGGATTCAATTCATTCGAAAATAATTTGATGAAGCGAGTCAAGGAACTAAAACCTTTTTATTTACTTTAGGTAGGTAAACAGAGACATTTTATTTATGATGAAAGAGGTTACTATCTTCTTTAATTGTTTATGACGATTGAGTACATTCGAGTGAATGTCAATGTCATGTCATGTCATGTGAGCTATTTGTTGTGGTTAGAATTATTAATTAACTAAGAAATTACATAAATACTCCAGAGACAATCACCTCTGCAAATCCTGCAACGATTTTTTTAGCGTTGCACGCAGTCCTAAGAATGGACAAATGGCAACATATTAACGTAATATCCTGACGTCTAAAGATTGTTTACAAGTAAGAACATTGACCCAGTCACCTGTTTAGGGTTGGCACAAAGTAGTTTTTGGTATGAATGTTTAAAAGGCTATAACTTGAAAACGGTAACATATATTTCCATAGTTTCTACGGGGGAAATATAGTGCTAAGGTTGAACTATCTGCCAGTTCCGCAAAGGTCCCTCGTCGAAATCCACCCTGTATAAAGACACTGATCTAATAGTGTGGTCTACGAATATATTGCTGATATTCCTCAAACATCAGAACAGGACCTTACTATGCAGGCGCAAAATGAAAATTCTCAGAACACTGAAGCAATTTCGAACATATTAGCTGTTGGCATAATGGCCAATTTGCCTTTGCCTCATATTTTCACATTGACTTTTTTTATGAAAAATATCCGTCACTGGGAATATGGCGCCTAGTTGCCCAACGTTGGAATTGCTTGTTAATTTGATAAAATAAACACATATATCTCAAGAAAGTGATTTTAATGAACATAATAAAACATGGTGGCAGCGTAAGCAAGTACCAAGCAAGATGGACACAAATACAAATCTAGCAGATATCGTCCAACAACAAACGGTGCTTCTGAAGTCTATGCAGGAACAAATCGCTAGGCTTTCAGAACCCAAGCCGACGTCCTCACAGAGCATAAGCGTACCTTGGCCATCGACGATCGACATAAATAAAGATCCTGAAGATGCATTCAAATCTTTCGATTCCGCATGGACAAACTATTGCCGCGCGACACAAATCAACATGTGGTCGCCGGAAGAAGAACCCAGAAAAATAAGCATTTTATTCAGCGCGATCGGCGACGAGGCCTTAAAAAAATACAACAATTTTGGTCTCTCGGACTCGGATAAAGAGTCAAAAACATGTATGGAAATATTAAATATTATGAAAGCAAGAATGGTTCCAAAAAAGAATGTGATTTACAACAGATATTTATTCCTAGGAAGGAATCAAAGCCCGAATGAACCATTTGACATATTCTACGCAGGGCTAAACAAACTAATAGAAGAGTGCGAGTATAACACTAACTTTCAAGAAGAAATGATGCGTGACAAAATTGTCTTAGGTATCAGAGACATCGGACTAAAAAAAGATCTTCTAAAGAAAGATAATTTAACACTAAAGGATTCTATCAACCTATGTCGAGCAGCAGAAGCGACAGATAAGCATTTAAAAGAATTTTCTGCACCAGCGGACATTAAAAAAATTGAAGAAAAAAATAACAAGTCTCGCAAATGTCGTTTCTGTGAAAGCAGTCATATTTTCAAGAAAGAATATTGTCCAGCCTGGGGTACCATATGTATCAATTGTAAGGGCAGGAATCATCTAGAAAAAGTTTGCAAGAAAAAGAAAGTAGTAAAAGAAGTAAAAGACAATAAGGTGAATGATGACAACCATACTCAAGACAGCGATTCAGAACCAGAATATTTTATTAACAAAATAATTACAAAGCAGAACAAGAATTTAGCAGAGTGCGACTTACAATTCAGAGTCAAGAAAGAATGGAAAACCACTACATGTCTACTGGACACCGCAGCGGATACATGTCTAATCGGCCTACATAATGCAGAAAAAATTTTTGGTAAAAATTATGTGCAAGAAAAAATGAGACCATCAAAAAAAACATTGTTTGGTTTTGGAGGAAATAATGTCATGGTTCATGGTGAAATGGATATAATTCTAAAAACAAACATATCGGGTCTGAAAATTAAATACAACGTTACATTTCAAGTTGTTCATAACACACACATTCCACTTTTGTCATGTACAGCCTGCACTCAGATGGGCCTTGTTAAGTTCTGCAAAGAGGTACGATGTAATTATTCACAGGAAACACAGAACATACTAAGCAAGTACAATTCGGTGTTCGAAGGCCGAGGCAGTTTCTCAGGTGAGATTGATCTCGAAATTGATAAAAGCGTTCCACCAGTTGTCCAGAAGGCTCGTCGGATTCCAGTAGCTCTGTGGCCAGTCCTGAAAGAAGAATTAAAGAAGTTAGAAGCAGAGGGCATCATTACAAAAGAAGACAATCACACTGATTGGGTAAGCAATATTTTAATTATAAAAAAAAAGATAACTTTAGAATATGTCTTGACCCAATCCCGCTAAATAAGGCTATAAAACGACCAAATCATCAGTTTACTACAGTAGAAGAAATTCTACCTGAATTGGGTAAGGCCAAGATATTTTCTACATTTGATGTAAAGAAAGGTTTTTGGCATTTAAATCTGACTGAAAACAGCAGCAAACTCACCACTTTCTGGACACCATTTGGAAAATACCGTTGGAATGTTCTTCCATTTGGCATCTCTTCATCACCTGATTATTTTCAAATAAGAATGAATGAGATCATACAAGGTCTAACAGGTGTTGAGGCACTTGTTGATGACTTGTTAGTATATGGAGTGGGTGATACAATGTCTGAAGCTATTCTGGATCATAATAAAAACCTTGAAGGCCTCTTAAGTAGACTAGTAAAATATAATTGTAAACTGAATAAAACTAAAATTAAACTTTTGCAAACATCAGTAAAATATTATGGTCATATTTTCACTAATAAAGGTCTTCAGGCAGATCCATCCAAAATTAAATCCATTTCAAATATCCCGGTCCCAAAGAACAAAAAGGAATTACAAAGATTTCTTGGTGTAGTCACATATCTCAGTAGGTTCATTCCCAATTTAAGTGCAGAGTCAACATTTTTAAGACAGTTAACTCATGATAAAAATGAATGGATATGGGACCATAAAGCACAAAAAGAGTTTGATACACTCAAATCTGCTATCAGTGATCTGAAAACGTTAAAATACTATGACAAAAATGAAACACTTCTTGTTGAATGTGATTCCAGCGAAGGAGCTTTGGGAGTGGCTCTATTCCAGCAGAACCAACCAGTTGCTTATGCCTCACGGTGCCTTACTCCAACTGAGAAGAAATATGCACAGATCGAGAAGGAGCTTCTAGCTGTGGTGTTTGCCTGTACAAGGTTTGATCAGCTGATTATAGGTAATGCTAAAACGATTATTAAAACAGACCATAAACCACTCCTTAACATATTTAAGAAACCACTTCTTCATGCTCCAAAAAGACTACAGTCCATGCTATTGACATTGCAAAGGTACAGTCTAGAATTACAATTTGTATCAGGAAAAGAAAATATCATGGCAGATGCTTTGTCTCGATTTTATCTAGAATGTCAGGATATTGATAAGTCAAAAGATCTAAAAATATTTGAAGTAATAGAAAAAATTAATCCTTTAAATAATCTACCTATCTCTGATAGCTGTATTAAAGAAATTGCAATTGCATCATCAAAGGACAACTCATTTATAGTTCTTAAAGACTTTATTCAGCATGGTTGGCCGAAATACATAAGGGATATACCAGATTCCCTCAAACCATACTACAGCATTCAGAGTGATTTGTCTGTTTATCAAGAACTAATACTAAAAAATCAAGCTATATTAATACCAGAAGGTTTAAGGGGAGATATGTTAAAAAAACTACACAGGGCACACTCAGGAATTGAAAACACATTAAAACTAGCTAGGGATGCTATATATTGGCCATCAATGTCCAAGGACATTAAAGAAATGATTCAGTGTTGCCCGACGTGTAATAAATACCAACCAAGTCAGCAAAAATTTACCATGCAGACTCATACTATACCAGAATACCCATTTCAAATAGTATCAATGGATGTTTTCTTTTTCACTCTTAAAGGAAAACAAAGAAAATATTTAATAGTGGTTGATCACTATTCTGATTTCTTTGAAACTGAAGAATTAAGAGATTTATCATCAAAACCAGTAATCGAAACATGCAAAAAGATATTTTCACGACATGGTGTTCCAGAAAAAGTAATCACAGATGGTGGAACTAACTTTGTTAACCAAGATTTTTCAGCCTTCGCCCTAGAGTGGGGCTTCATACAGGTTACTTCATCACCCAATCATCCACAAGGAAATGGCAAAGCAGAAGCTACTGTGAAAATAGCTAAAAAATTACTCCAGAAATCTACAGAAAATGGAGAAGATTTCTGGTTCAGCTTGCTATGTCACAGAAATACGCCTAACAAATTAAATTCAAGTCCAGCTCAGAGGTTATTCTCACGTAGAACAAGAGGATTCTTGCCTACTATTGAAACATTATTGAAACCAAATATAGTAAATAATGTTCCTGAAGACATTAAAAGAAAAAAGGAGATGGTGAAATATTCACATGACAAACGAGCCAGAAAAGCAACCACTCTTGAAATAGGTCAGGCAGTTTCAGTACAAATGAATCCATCTTCAAATAAAAAATGGACACCTGGAATAATAACAGATGTGCTTTCAGATCGTTCATATCTAGTTGATGTTAATGATACAACATACAGACGGGATCTTATTCATATCCGTCCTCTTTTGCAGAGCACAGGGAACCCATCTGACATAGAATTACGTCACAGTGTTGACACAAACACTCAACAAAATAAATTAATTTCCACTAACAATGACCAAGACAATGACATTATTTCAGAAAATACAACAAAGGATCTTGTTTGTTCCTCTCCTAACAATACCAGTATAGACGTTACTTTAAACTTGCCTGAAACACCAGGCCAGGATTCCTCTCTTAAGCCCTTAAGCCCACAGACAAATCCACCTGTCGTTAATCTACCTACTGGTGCTAAAGATAGCAGACCTAGGAGAGAAATAAAGAAGCCTTCCTATCTTAAAGACTATGTAAGTTAATCGGTACTGTAATTCTTAACTACTTTGATAATGATAATGTAATTGATGTATTGAGTAAAATAGTATCTGTTATAATTATGCTATTAATTTTCTCAATTCCAGTCTTTTTCAAACAGATTGTATCTGTATGTGAATTAGGTTTTGGTATCATTTGTGATACACAATGCTCTACCCAAATTATAATTTTATTACGCACTTTGTGATTTTAGATTTGTTATAGTTAAGTAAACATTTATTGTACTTTCATAAAAAAGACAGCGTGTTGGCATAATGGCCAATTTGCCTTTGCCTCATTTTCACATTGACTTTTTTTATGAAAAATATCCGTCACTGGGAATATGGCGCCTAGTTGCCCAACGTTGGAATTGCTTGTTAATTTGATAAAATAAACACATATATCTCAAGAAAGTGATTTTAATGAACATAATAAAACAAAATAAACTAACCGAAGCATTACAGCAGAACCAACAAATCATTTTAGCTTATTTAAATAGCTTGTAGGATAAAATTTTGCGCAAGTTATCATTTTAAAGTGCACAGGTGGACGCTATTGCAGAGCGTAATGTGATGGCTGGCGAAAAAGCTGAAAATGTGGTATTTAAGATTATATCTAAAAAGGAAGATTTACAAAATTTTGAAAATCTGTTAGAAAATCCGTCCGAAGTGTAAAGCAGATATTAAGGACCAACTGTCTTGTGTTTGTGGAATGGGAAAAGGACGTGGAATCAGTATTGCTTATTCATTAGCAGATGCAATGTTTACAAGGCATTTTATGACACAATGTTCTTGGGGTGGCGGTTCAAAGAAAGAGATTAGTAAACTTTGCTTCAAATCCTTCACAAATACCTTTGACTTATTCTTTAGCGTCATTCATGAATCGGATGCTAATTATACTAGGAAAGAAAATGAAACATTTTTCAAAAACTTAATGCTCCATTCAGTTAGTAGAAACAAACAGAATATTCAAAGAGCTGCGTCAAGTAGACGTAGATCGCAAAAACAATCAAAACTGCCGACTGCACTTTTAGCACCAACAGCTAATAATAATGGTTCATCAACTATCACTACAAACAACATTGTTGCATCAAACCGGCCATCTCCTACAGTAGGCAACAATGGTTCATCGACTTATAACACTAATAACCTTGTTGCTCTAACCCAGCCAGAATCAACATCTGACAAAAATGGTTCTTACACCGATCACACTAGCAGCAGCTGCTGCATTGTAGCTCCAACCCACCCAACAGCACCATCAGCAGATAATGATAGTTTTATTACCAACAAAATACTTTTAAGACTATACTTAGATACTTAAGTACGAAAGTAGTGATGAATATTTTTTGTTATTGTGATGTTAAACAAATTAAGACTGAATAGGTAGTACAAAAATCTTGTTTGAGTACCTACGTCCTGTTTGTTTTAATAATTTGATTTTGAGACAGATATTTTTGGTTCTTGTTTAACTTGTTTGAGTATCTCAGATAGCCTTTTCTTAGTTAAGGTTGAAAATAATTTAATTAGAAACTTAGGTCACATACTTACTAGAATTGGTATTATTATGTGTATGAGTGGATTTAACGAAAAAGCATCTTAAAGTAACTATTTTACATTAGTTACGGGTGCAATAAGTCCTGTAGATTTGAAGTTCGGTTTTCTTTTTTTTTCTGCATTTTAAATTCATTCATACAATGTTAAAAAAATACATTTATAAAAGAAGTAAAACTTTATGTTCATAATTTTATCACTATTAAGTTTTGAACAAAACTTAATAAATAATGCTCTTATTACTAGGACCTCTGTGATTTTAAATACTTAAAAATAATTAAAATTAATTTATATTTTTATTATTTCGTACTTTTTCACCTTTTTTGTCACGAATAAATGATTCCTAGATGCCAAAAAAAAAATAGTTACATGTACATAATACACTAAAACGATAGAAAATTAGAAATATACAAAGAATGAAGCAATATTATAACTTTGTTCATTAATGAGACAAATTATATTTCTTTTATTGTTGATACAATGAAGTTGTACAGTGGTTCATATGTAGAATGATTCTTTAACAGCTCTTGAACAGAGAGCGGGACCAGATGTGGTTCTCCGTATAGTCATACTTGTTAGAGACAAAATGCTGCACTTCGTGAAGAAAGCAAGCCGCTTTGCACAGTGATAGTACAGACTAAACTGAGTGATTTGACTCGCAGCAGCGGAAGTTTCACTCCTTAGGAACAGAGATGGCGCCACTTCTTTAAAAATATTTCAAAAAATTCTACAAGCTAAAGTAATAAACCGATTTCAATGTTTAATATCTCAAATGAGAGCCTATTATATACGTTACTTATAAAAAAATACAAAAAAAATATTTACAAAAAACTTTTGTCAAAAAACGCCATCTTAAGTTTTTTTTTCTTACCTGATTTGTAGTTTTTACTTGATTGCTTAAAAAAACTGTATGCAACATGAATGGTTTAATGCATGTACATATTACTGAGTACATAACGAGTATTTAAAAAAAAACCAACATCGATACCTATCATATTTAACGAAATATGACAGTTTAAATGTGAGCACAAATTTCTTTAAAAAATATTTCAAAAATTCTACAAGCTAAAGTAATAGACCGATTTCAATGTTTAATATCTCAAATTAAAGCTCATAACATTCATTATTTACAAAAAAATATAAAAAAAAAATTTACTCAAAACTTTTGGCAAAAAACACCATCTCAAGTTTTTTTTTCTTACGTGATTGGTAGTTTTTATTTGATTGCTTAAAAAAACTGTATGCAACATGAATGGTTTAATGCATATACATATTACTGAGTACATAATAAGTATTTAAAAAAAAATTCGACACCGATACCTATCATATTTCACGAAATATGAAAGTTTAAATGTGAGCACAAATTTGTTTAAAAAAATTCAATAAATTCTACAAGCTAAATTAATAAACCGATTTAAATGTTTAATATCCCAAATTAAAGCTCATAAAATTCATTATGTAGAAAAAAATATTAAAAAAATATTTACTGAAAACTTTTGGCAAAAAACGCCATCTTAAGTTTTTATTTCTTACCTGATTGGTAGTTTTTACTTGATTGCTTAAAAAAATTGTATGTTGTATGCAACATGAATGGTTTAATGCATACTTATATATATTTCTGAGTAAATAACAAGTATTATAAAAAAAACCGACACCGATACCCTTCATACTTCACGAAATATTTAAGTTTAATTGTGCACGCTTTTCTTACAAATAAATTTCAACGAAATCTTCAAGTGAAACTAGTACTCTGATTATAATGTTTAATGTTAAATGAAAAAAAGAACGAAATTACCTAAAATATTAAAAAAAAAGTTTTTTCCTGGTGTTACGAAAAAATATAATTACTTTAAAATTAGTAATTATTAAGACAATAAATAAAAACTATACCGTTTCCGGCATAGTTGGTTCTGAGATGTAATATATATTGCTTAGTAGTTGGCAAATTTATTTAAAAATTAGGTTTTTATGTGATAGGTAGGGCTACAGCTTATAGATATGTCACATTTGAAATAAAAGACTATGAACATCAATGTTCATCAAATATTTAAATTAAAACCTATAAGTCCTCTTCGGGTTCATCGGCAGATGTAGAACTGAAAAGGAAAAGTCGTTTTGAAGTACTTGTGCTATTCCAATACTACAAAATCACAGATCTTAGACACGGACTGCGTTGCTGTAATTACTGTTGAATTATATTTGTGCCTAGTTGATTACCATTAGATCTAAAATTTTGTGCCTACCTGTGGAAATCAGTGGTCAGCATACAAAATAACCCTGCATTGAATATTATATTAACTTACTTTTGATTTGTACAGCCACCTTTGCAAAATTTACACTGGGCAGTGCATGGTAAGATGACCCGACGACACCCACAACGCATGGTATCGCAGCCAGATTTGCAGTCCCATTGTTTTTTCCACTGAACATACATTCTTTGTTTCAGTATTGGAATAGCATCAGTATATGGTAGTAGGACATCAAAACTAACGTCAATAGATGGAGGAGAGTTTGTAATTGACTGAGCCAAGAAATCTACATTTTCGTTACCAGATACGCCTATATGTGAAGGAGTCCACATGAATTCGATAACAAATTTGTTTTAGAGTGAAGCTCAGACCAAAGATCTTTAATAAGGAAAATTAAATAATTTGTATTACATTTTACTTTATTATTTTTTATAGCTTTTAATACACTCATACTATCACTGACAATTGCCCATTTACATGCCTCTTTTTGCTTCAGTGCACAAAGAATAGCGAATGTCTTAGCTTTAAAAATACTAGCATGTTTGTCTATTTTGAAACCAAGACCCATTTTGTTTTCGGAGTTGTATATAGCTGAAGATACACTTAGACTCATTCTTTGATCCATCTGTATAAATTAATTTAAAACCATTCCATGAAGCTAATTTCTCATATACTTGTTCCTTTCTGGAGAGACCATTATTAATCACAACATTTATAGGACTAAATTTACTTTCATAAGGCCCATCGAAGCAAGGTAAGTGGTTATTGCTTTTATGTATACTAATTTGATTTAAAACACTGCTAAATTCAGATAGGCCCTACAAAACATAAAAAGATTTTTGGAAAGGCAATAGGTTAATATTCAAGAGTTCTTTAAAAAGGTGGTTGCATGTGGCATTCAGCATGTAGTTTTACAACAAATCTTTCCTTCAGATATGCAAGTCTTATTGTTACTGGAGGGAGATTACACTCTACTTGTAATGAAACAATAGGAGTGGTTTTAAATGCTCCAGTCACAACACGCATGCACTTATTTTGTTTTTTATTCTTATTATGGAGTTTTGTTAATGCTAAGTTTAAGTTATTTATTATTGTGTTAGAATTATTTCCCGATAAATATACAACAAGATCATCGGCAAATTGTAAATTTTTGATATTAGGACCCATTACCAAATTGAATCGACGTATATACAGAATGAAGATCAGAGGGGATAAAATTCCACCCTGACAAACTCCTATGGAAGATAGTCGAGGACCAAACAATCCACCATCATACTTCACATACACTTTTCTACAAGATAGAAATTTTTGAATCCACTGTACAACTTTAACTGGAATACATATATTTAAAAGTTCTGTACATAAAATATCAATATTTACATTGTTAAAAGCACCAGTAATATCAAAAAAAACACTGAAATAAGTTTGTTGTTAGTTTTGATGCTTTTCAGTATATCTAAATGAAACAAAGATATGCTTTCACGTGCTGAACGACCTCTACGAAAACCATACTGATTGTTTGGAAGCAATCCATTATGTTCTACATAATATTCAAGACGTTGCTTAAGTCACTGTTCAAAGACTTTTCCTGCGCATGATGTCAATGTTATAGGACGATAAGAGTCTGGATTAAATCTAGGTTTGTCAGATTTTAATATAGGAATGATGCAATCAGTGGTCTATTCAGGTGGTATGTCGTTTTTTGTCCAAAGTGCGTTGTAAATATTTAGTAAAATAATCAGACAACTCTCTGGCAGTTTCTTGAACATCATATATGGAATTCCATCTAAACCAAACGAAGTATCCCTGCGTGAATATATTGCAGATTTCAATTCTTCAAGGCTAAATAAGTTTATGAGAAAATCATTGTGCGGGCTGGAAGGGGATTCAACAGACAAACTACTTATATTTTCCACACTATCAGGAGTATATTTTTGTAAGAAATCTAGAATCCATTCATGATTACTATTAGAGTGTCGAGGAACATAAATTTTATTGAATTTGCGCATGAAGCGCCAAATTACTGACAATGGAGTAAACCGATTAAAAGAAGTGCATAGATCAGCCCAAGAATTTTGTCTTTCTGTTTTAATAACAAGTTTTTTCGTAGCTTGGAGTTTCATAAATTCTAGATAATTTTCTAAAGTAAAATTTTGTTTAAATTTGATGTACGCCTGTTTGGAGTTTTGAACAGCTGTGGAACATTTATCATTCCACCATGGAAAATTAGATTTTTCTTAGATTTTCTAACAGTACAAAAACGATTTGGACTATTTTTCATGGGACTGGGACCTTTATGATTCGGTATGGACTCTGTGACAGCACACATTAGGATATTCGTGAACAAATTGTATGCCTCAAAGAGTCGAACTGAAAGTTATTTAACTTACACTCCACCTTCTCGGCATACATTTGCCAATTCACCATTTTAAAATTGGGGTGAGTGGGCAAATGTACTCCATTTACATTACAATACAAAATTATTTCATCAGTAGTGCCTACATTTTTGAGCCGTTTGGGGTAGAAACCATGGGTCCTTGGGGTTTGAGTGCTGTTAATATTTTTAAATCATTGTCGTCCAAATTGATTACGGCTTCGGGTGACCAGAGGGCTGGCTTTTTCTTAGCACAAAGATTAAGCATTGCCATACAGCGTGGTAATGCTGCCAGCCTTCTGGGCACCTTACCACCTGGCAGTGATTTTGGGCAACTTTTTTTATTTATAATTTTAGTTTGTATGTAGTTTTAGTTACCTTTATTTTGTTTTATAACACAAAATACACAAGACAAGAATTAATAGTACGGTCGCCTCACGCATAGATGTCGCTACTAACACAGTTGCGCAGCAAGACGCGCATACCGAAACGTAAGAACTACAAGCGACGCTCACAACGCTTCGCTAGATGGCGCTGGCTGTAGATTCAAACTAGCTAACGTTTGTTCGCCGACGAGTATTTATATAGGGACCCAAGAAATTGGTTTGTTATCAGAGGTAGGAACTCAGCAATGTACGCTATGCGCTCTCACCCTCCAGTTGAGTCGTTTTAGCGTCCTTGTCTAGAGTCTATTACACTGCTGGTTCTCGGATCTTTCCACCCCCCGCTGGAATACTCGTGACCAGTAATGTACGCGTAATCAGTTTGTATTCTAATCACGTTCGTTAATAAACTTTCTCTCTCGTTCGTTGGACTTTTCACTGCTTCATCTCCGTCACCCCCTCATAACTGGCGCCCTGCACGTGAGGCCCGTCTACGTGACGTCATCATCATCATCATCATCGTGCTACGAGCTCTACGCAACCTGCTACGGTGCTACGACCTACGCTACGCCTACGACGTTAGACGACCTACTTTGTTAATGAGTGGAGGAGGATCTGGAGTAGCGAGAGTAAAAAGCCCAACTTTCGTTACACGCTCTGGACGTATAACTACATACAAAACGAAGAAAAGGCCAATAGTACATAACAAGATGCTGTCGCCAGAGCAGTTTACACAGTTCTTGGACAGATTTCCCGCTACACAACCTGCGAAGAAGTCTTTCATAGACTGCAATTATAATTATAATGGCGTGAAGGACGCCGAAGTCGTCGAAGCGTTCCTGTCAGCTGTGAATATATTTAAACGTACAGCTGACATCGGCGACATGACTGCCCTTAGCGAACTACCCATACTATTAAAGGGAGAAGCCGGAGTTTGGTGGTTGGGAGTCAGGAACGATGTGACTTCATGGTCTGACTTTGAAATACGACTGCGAGAAAATTTTGCGCCTGTTCGCGAAGCATATTTGATATATATCGATATCACGCAGGAGAAGCAACTTCCTGGCACTTCCACTGAAGAATTTATACGACGAAAGCGGCTGCTGTTTTCACAGCTACCTAACTCGCAGTCGGAGACTAACCAGCTAGACATGGTCTTTGGACTGCTTCGTCTAGAAATAAGGGAAAAGGTTACTCGTGCGGAAGTGAAAAGCTTTAAGGATCTTCTGAAAGCGGCTCAAGCAGCGGAGCATGTACTAAAAGAAAAAGATCGTGTTGTGTCAACCGAAACGAACGAGTATAAACCGCTCCCAGGTTCAAGGCCAGCGCCAACGAGGAAAACCCGCTGTAGGTACTGTAAAAACTACGGCCACACCGTTGAGACTTGCAAGAAGCTGTCCTCGCGCATGGATAATCCTCAAAAAGGCGTCAAACCTAATGGAGTTGAAGAAATAACTCAGTTCCCGTCCCCGTCTGCTCCAAAATTTAGATGCTATGGCTGCGGCACACCAGGGGTAGTAAGAAGCAACTGCTCAACGTGCAACGCAAATAAGGCTCAGCGGCCCGCGGTGGACGTCGGATGTTGTTCGATTGCGGTCTCCACCGATTCTAGAGACAGGCCCGTCGTCTATATTGATATTGGAGGAGTAGCCACTTCTGCTTATTTGGATAGTTGCGCCAAATCAAGTATCGCCTCATACTCACTATATTGTGAGTTACGGAAGAAAGGTTTCACATTTAGGGAATTAGGAGTGAGCATTACCATGGCTGACGGCATTCAGAGGCCACAAACCGTACTGGTAACCCAGGCTCCAGTAAAGATCAATGACCATACGGTTCATACCACGTTCTTGGTTCTGCCAGAGTCGCGCCACAACCGAACCCTACTCGGGGTCGGCTTCCTTCAAGATGCTCACATTGTCCTTAATTTGCCGCAATATACCTGGTTTTTCATTGACGATCCATTTAATGAGTTTGAACTCTATAAGGAGAGCTTCGCCAAGTTTGGAGAAGGAGTAGCCTTCATGGCAACAGAAAGTGCGTACTCCTTATCACCTTCGCTGCCTGAAGAAAGTAACACTGCAGCCAGCTTTGAGCGTCCCTATGGACCGTTGAAGAGGATCGATATGTCATCGCCTCCTCCTTGTAAAAGGCCCCATTCCGAGTTCCCTTCTAACTACTCGCCCATACTAGACGCATTGTATGAAGATGCTAGAATCAGCCTGCAAAATTATGATGAGGAGTCGAATGGATGTGATGACGATCTCTTTCCATCCACATCCGTATTTACCATTGAGGTTAGAGAATTAGAACAGTTCTTAGAGGAGAACCAGAATGTGTTCACGCCCAATGGAAACCCAGTGAAGGACTTCGAGCACTCCATTGACACCGGTGATCACACACCGATTTCGGTACCACCATACCGCTTGTCACCTATAAAGGCTGAGATACTAAAAAAAGAGATTGAGAAGATGATAGCTGAGAAAGTCATCGAGCCCTGCTCATCACCATGGGCTGCGCCAGTGGTAATGGTTCCAAAGAGAGATGGTAGCACGAGAGTCTGCGTTGACTATAGGCAGCTTAATGCTATAACAACTCCTGATGCATATCCTTTACCCAGGATTGATGATCTGCTTCACAGTGCTAAGTCCACACCATATATGAGTACGATTGACCTCCGTGCTGGCTACTGGCAGATACCTGTAAAGGCAGAGCACCAGGATAAGACGGCCTTTGTCACCCCCTTTGGAATGTATCGATTCTTGAGAATGCCATTTGGATTGCGCAACGCTCCGGCCACATTCCAGAGAATGATGGATAGATTCCGCATCTCACTCAGCCATATCAAGTTATTGGTATACTTGGATGACCTAATCGTCATGTCGTCCACATTTAACGATCACCTGAAAGACCTGCAAGATGTGTTCAACAAGCTCAACGGATTTAACTTGACCGCGAATCGCGACAAGTGTAACTTCTGCTGTCAGAAGGTGAAATATCTGGGACACTTTATAACTCCTGAAGGTTTACAGCCTGACCCCGAAAAAGTCAGCGCTATATTGGACACGCCACGCCCGCGGAACCTAAAACATTTGTTGTCATTCATCCAAATGTGTTCATGGTATAGAAGGTTCATTCCTAATTTCGCCAAGGTAGCAGAGCCCCTGACACGTCTAACTAAGAAGAATGCCAACTGGGAATGGGAAGAAGACCAGATAAGTGCTTTTGCAAAACTACGTGAACTTCTTGTATCATCACCAGTGCTTGCCCAGGCTGATCACACCAAGCCGTACACCATAAAGAGTGATGCAAGTAGTTATGCACTCGGAGCAGTTCTCGTGCAGGGGGAGGGAGAAAGTGAACACCCCATAGAGTATGCGAGTCGCCTTTTAACCAAACCTGAGCGCAACTATTCAACCACAGAACGTGAAGCCTTGGCAGTGGTATGGGCTGTCAATAAGTTCCGAGGTTACATCGAAGGAGGAAAGATTACTGTCATGACCGATCATCAAGCCCTTAGATGGCTCATGTCCTTGAAGTCACCAACTGGGAGATTAGCACGATGGGCTCTACTACTGCAGCCATACGATATTAACATCAAGTATATTGCTGGCAGAGTTAACGTCGTTGCTGACTCTTTGTCCCGTCCCAGTTGTGAACCAGCATTGGAGGAGGACTGTGGACTTTGTACGGTGATGGTAGATATGCCTGCAAAGAGTAAAGAAATGATAAAACAAGAGCAGCAGAAAGATGAAGCCATTGTTAAAATAGTGCAAACTTTAGAAAGCCCTGATGAAGAAAATGGTCGATACTGGAGTAAAAAGGGCTATCATATGAATAACGGTATATTGTACCGCTATTATCCGCACTCGGAAGCAGAATCCAGTCAATTGGTCATCCCTAAACAGGAGCAATCAAGCATCATTCATGCTTACCATAATGAAGCCACTGCTGGACATTATGGAACGGACAAAACTTTTGAACGCATAGCAAAACGTTATTTCTGGAAGGGGATGAGAAAAGACATAGAAGCCTACGTCCGAAATTGTATTTACTGCCAACGCTACAAACCTTCAAATCAGAAGCCTGCTGGTCTGCTTCAGACAACTGCCCAGAATCAGCGCTTTGAAGTAGTGGCATTTGATTTATTCGGACCATTGCCCCGAAGCCCTTCAAATCATAATTGGATCTTTATCATTGAGGACGTTGCAACACGTTGGGTGGAACTATTTGCCCTAGAACGAGCAACTGCAGAAGAATGTGCCAAAATACTTCTCGACGAAGTAATCTTAAGATACGGCGCTCCACGGCGATTTATTAGCGACAATGGCACGCAATTCGTCAGTAGCGTAATGCAACAGTTAACATATTGCTTAGGTATTCAACACGGATTCACCCCGGTCTATCACCCAGAGACCAATCCAATTGAACGAATAAATCGTGACCTAAAGACGCAACTGGCTATCCTGGTAAGGGATAAACACACGATGTGGACAGAGAAGTTACCTAGCATTCGCTTTGCAATGAATACAGCTAAATCCTGCTCCACTGGTTATACACCCGCATATCTCACGTTCGGACGTGAATTACGAACGCCAGATGATGTAAACCATGATCTGCGGACAATAGTAGAAAACGAGAACTTCGTCAAAGAAATTACTCCTCGCCTACTTACGATGGCTGAAACGTTGCTCAAAGCACGGGAAATACAAGAAGCAAAGGAAGAAAAACGAAAGGACTATGTCGATCAGCAAAGACGCGCTTGTCCAAACTATAAACCGGGAGACCTGGTGTTGGCTACTACCCATACACTAAGTAAATCCAGTCAGGGATTTAGCTCCAAGTTGGCTCCCCGACGCGATGGACCCTACTTGATTGTACGACGGCATGGCCCTAGCTCCTTCGAACTTGCAAGCACTTCTTCAAATACGCCCGTTGGTATATATCATGCATCAGCTTTGGTTCCATACAGATCTGGAGACACTGATGTACCAGAACCCACATTACCAATACGCAAGAGAGGAAGACCGAAGAAGCAGAGTAATAACAAGAAAGCAACCCCTGTTACGGCTACGGCTAGACCCCGTGGTAGACCGCGCAAAGCCCGTCAATAAAATTAAATTAGTCCTGTCCCACTCGTCGGGACGACTTCGTGGACAGAGGGGGAGATTTATAACACAAAATACACAAGACAAGAATTAATAGTACGGTCGCCTCACGCATAGATGTCGCTACTAACACAGTTGCGCAGCAAGACGCGCATACCGAAACGTAAGAACTACAAGCGACGCTCACAACGCTTCGCTAGATGGCGCTGGCTGTAGATTCAAACTAGCTAACGTTTGTTCGCCGACGAGTATTTATATAGGGACCCAAGAAATTGTTTTGTTATCAGAGGTAGGAACTCAGCAATGTACGCTATGCGCTCTCACCCTCCAGTTGAGTCGTTTTAGCGTCCTTGTCTAGAGTCTATTACACTGCTGGTTCTCGGATCTTTCCACCCCCCGCTGGAATACTCGTGACCAGTAATGTACGCGTAATCAGTTTGTATTCTAATCACGTTCGTTAATAAACTTTCTCTCTCGTTCGTTGGACTTTTCACTGCTTCATCTCCGTCACCCCCTCATAGTTTTTTATTATACAGGCATTTCTTCGAATGTAATAAATACAGAACCAAATTGATTATTCCAGGTCCATCGTCGTGGACTGACCAAGTACAAAGAGGAGCCAACGATGGAGAAACTATGGCTAGATCCAACGCATTAGGACGCCAAGTCATAGAGCTCACAGTAGTGGGCGTACCATCATTTAAAAGTACCAGAAAATTATCATCGACAACATCTAACACAGTACGACCACGTGATGAAGTAGAACAACAACCCCAAGACGTGTGATGAGCATTAAAGTCTCCTGCGATTATCATGGGTTCCCGAACCGATAGATTTAATGAAATTTTCAAATTTTGTTTTTTCAAAAACTGGGTTTACTATTAACAGATATTTGTATACTATTATGTATCAGAATACATACACCATTATGTTTGTTACCACAATCATTGCGCTCTATGTTAAACCCAGGGACCTTTAGCCTCAGATGAGACTTTAACCAGGTTTGGCAAATGATCGCAATATCTATATGTTCTTGATATAAAAAGTTTGTAAATTCGTGCCTATTGTGGAGTATACTCTGAGCGTTCCAATGTACGATTTTGAGAGCGTTCATTATGCTTTAGATTAAGCGTTCTCTCTTATCGTACCTTGGAACGCTGCACGTATTGTTTCTGTATTTATAGGCGATTCGTTTTTATTAGCTACTAGCTTTATCATATTTAAAAATGATTGAGATTTTAGCATATTTTCTAAGTAGGTTTCGGCTGTCCTAGCGGCTAGTTGGGGGAAAGACTTTTCATTAAATAGATCAGCATAGGCTGCAATTCGGGATTTGATTTTGTTTTCTTCTATTTTGGTTTTTTTAATAGGACAAGACGCGGAAATTGCAATATGTTTTACCCTTGCAGTTGGCGCAAACTGGATTTTGTTTGTCGGCGCCACAGGCCTTATAATTGTGATTTTCGGAACAGATAGAACAAACCTCATTATTTTTGCAAAATTTAGCAATATGTCTGAACTGTTGGCACTTTAAGCATTGCTTAACTAACTGGAGGGACATATTGCGTCACCTCGTGTCTCCATGAGTCCAGGTACACGTACTCAGGCAGCTGGGTAGAGGCAAACGTTACTGCGACAGTCTGCGTGGGAATATACGCGACCTCGCCCCCATCTGCTCTCACCCTGCGCATGAATCGCCGCACCCGGATGACGTTTCGTGAGCTGCCGATCATTGCGAATTTTTGTTAGATAAACCAACTGGGACATAAACAATATATACAAAATTATTAATAATTATAAATATTTTTTTCGGAAATTCGCGCCTTTCACTCTCGAAGGTTCCCGCCTTTTTTTTAATTTCTCACAGGTTTACATTTCGTTCTCCATTGTGACCTCTTAAGGGCCCCACACACGGTACGATTCGTCGATTTTCATCAGATCGATCGTACAGACGAATCGTACCGTATATGGGGCCCTTTAATTTCTTTGATTATGAGACAGAGACATCATAGTTATTTGGGCAAATAAGATTTAGGAGAAATATATACTAGTGAAATTCCGATACGTAGGTTAGCTGTGAAAGTACGTTTGTGATAATATTAAGGCTATTATTATGAGTACATTTTACCTGAGCGAAGCCGGGTTTTCATCTAGTTTTAAATAATCCTTTACAAAGTATGGATGAGAGGTACAAAATATACACGCTCATTATGAGGAATGCCAACAATTTTACATTTGACATTCTCTATAAGATACGTAGATTCCGATTTAATGGTGATCTTCACATCAAAAGAAATGAAGATTTCATTGGAGTTTCAAATGCATCAGTTAATCATAACCCACATATATACTGGTAAAGATAGGTCTTTTAAAATCAATGGTGTTGTGAAGACGATTTTTCGATTCAATAATCCGTTTGCGAACTCAACTCTAAAGAGAAAATTTTCATTAAAAGCGAGCGTCCCCGCCCCCTCTGTAAAAGCTAAACATTAGGTTAGAAAATTTTGAAAAAAATTATGACGATAGAAAGTATATCAAACTTACATGGAAAACTATAACGGCTAAGTTTACTTGATAATTATTAGTTACATACATTATTAGGTATATACATAAACTTAGAAGATTCGGAACAAAATACAAATAGAAAAGTATTACTTCATTTTATCGTAATGGCCATGGCACCCTCTACGTGCCACACGTGTCGGCGTGCGTGACACGCTCTTGTTTCATTTTGAGTTACGGGATTAAAAAAAATAAAAAAACTGCGTGCGCGATAAAGTCTGAGTTGTCTGATACCTACAGGATTTGTATAAATACTACATTGTGATTTCGTCCGCGACTTTATCCGCTTAGATTTAGATTTTCGTTATATCCTCGGGAGAACTTGAATTTGTCTCGGGAGAACTTGGGTTCGCGTACCCCACTTTGCGAAACCCTGTCTTAATACAAAGTAGCAACTGTTTGTCTCATTGCCGCTTATCTTGATTTCCCGTCGTAAATTAGTGAGTACATGACCAAAGCGTAGCGATGCTAATTGCCTACGTCTTTGTTTTCCCCCACTAACCAATCATGTATATAAAGTCCTAACTCAATGGAGCGAATCATTCTATCCTCCATCTCTCTGAAGCAAGAAGTAAGCGATATTGTAATTTTGCTAGATTAAATAAAATCAGTGAGTTAAAAAGTTCATTTTATTTGAAACTTGAAATATCGCACAAACGCTACTCCACCAACCAACTCGACGCGCTACGAGCTTCAGCGAGTTCCAGCCAACGTTCGAGAGTTACGAGTTTCCTGAACTCCAAGGTCTGGGAGCACCTCTCCACAACCATTTTTGGCGCAGTCGGCTTAAGGATCTTTCCTGCGGCGTATCTGAGTTGCACAATCTGTAATTCACTGTGCCGTCGTGGCCTTTCAAGGAGCAAAAGGAAAAACGATCCAACCACCCAATAAACTCCTATAAATCTTGGAAACAGAAAACACGTTGCAGCACGCATTCATTCAGAAGAAAGAGGGTAGAATCGGGAGAATCCATATACGGAAAACCGTTTTCCTTCCTTAACCTTTTTTTCCATTTTCCCAAAATTATGTTATTTTATTTTAATTTTTGTGTGTTTTTTTTATATGTGTGTATGTGCGTATTCAATCTTGACTAAATCTAATTGTTGCGAATAGCTCTATTTTTATTTAAAAGAGCACTATTCAATCTTGACTAATCGTCACTGTTGCAAATATCTCTCATTTAACTATTGCACTAGATTAAGAAAAAATAAAATAAAGAATAATTAAAAGCAAGATAAATAATCATAATAATTTAATCGCTATGGCTAGTGCTTTTTTTATATTTGCTAAATGAAAGCAAATTAATTTTATTCGCCAAAGAAGTGAAATAAAATAAAAATCAACCGAAACAAAGGTGAATTACAAAACGGGTACCCAACCAACCAACCAACCAATCATTGATGTTTTATTGTGTTTGTGTGAATACATCCATTTTTTTGTGTCGTCATTAATTAATTGTGTCATATGATTTCGAACCAAAATAATTCAAGTGACGAAGGGCAAGGTTCAAGTAATAGAAATCAAAATAATACAGGACTACTTGGAGTCGAAATTCCAGAAATTAATATTCGTACTGTGCTTAAATCAATAATCGAATCAATCCAAAGAATTGTAGAAAAACTAGCGGATTTATTTTCTGCACACATAGCACACATAGTGAGCAAAGTGATTGTTCCACCCAAAAGCAAGTCTAGTAATAATATAATGGCTTCCAAGGCTATGCCAGCCCAAAGCGATGTGAAACCCGCACCAGAAAGTACGGAAAACATGCCTGAAAGTATGGAACCTGTACTTACACTAATACCAAGCGAAATTTTAAAATTAATTCCGTTATTTGATAGCGATGCACGTACGCTCAATTTATTTTTCAAAAAAAGAGACTACATAATATCACATTTTTCCGGAGATATAAATGACGCATCTCAATATGTTATGCATGCATTAACGTCACGTTTAACAGGCAAAGCCGCCGCGTTAATTAGCGAAAACGAACACATTGGATAGAAATTAAAATCTTTTATTACAACATTTTGGCGATAATCGCTCTGAAGATTGTATTCTTATGGAATTAGAAGGAATAGTCTTAAAACCAAATGAGACATTTTTACAATTATGCAATAGAATACAATTGATTAGTAGCAATTTGTACGCAAAGGTTAATCAAATCCCTGACGAGATAAGTAGAATCAGTCGTATGCAAATTTATAACCATATCTCATTAAATGTCTTTTTATATACTTTACCTAAAGGCCTTATGCGCACGGTTCGTTTGAAACAACCGACCACGTTAGAAGATGCTTACAAGTAGTTTTAGAAGAGCAAAACTTCGACGAACAAAGATCCAGAAAAAAGGGTAAAGGAGACTGGCTTATGCCTATCTTTACCCTTTTTGTAATTGTAATAATATTGTAATTTAGACTAATAATATAAGTTTTGTAAATAGTAAGTAGATTAGATAGTACTATGTGTTATAACTCTGTGCTTTTCTGTTAATAAAACTAAAATTACTTTATAATATTGTTATTTTTATCGTAAATTTTATATTGTAATACTAATAATATTGTATTTTTTATCGTTTTACTTTTTAATATATAGATCTTTTTTTTATTTTCTTTCTTTCTTTAAATAATACGCATAAGCAAAGTTCTATTAAAAAACCTCCAATGAATATACTAAGACCTTTTGTCCGTACTAATAATTATTACTCGCCACAAAATCGTTTGAACAAACATGACTTATCAGCTAAACAGACCAAATACGTCATATCTGCCTAGTAGGCCCTTTTTCCAATCACAGAACTACCAAAATAATCTAAATAATTTCCAATACCAGTATTATAGGCCCAATCAAGCTTATCGTCCAGTCGAAAATCGTATTTTTGCTAGGAATAACGACAGTCTCAATACAAATCTAAACTGTATTGAGAGCCCATCCACTAGCGCAGGTCCTCGTCAAAATGAAACCGATAATGTACCACAAACAACAAATTTACGTGTACATGCCTCGAAAAAACGCAATGTGACAATACGTCAAAATTACCTTACATCGCGATACCAGAACTAAACGCAAAATTTATGATCGGCACTCGTTATTTCATAAGCAACAAACTTGCAAACAAGTACTTTAGCGAGTACAAACGAGAAGAACCGTTCGAAGTTGTTAGTACTCATGCCAAGAGCCAACACAATGAAGTTGTATGCATAAAGGTATTTAAAATCTTTCGTGAAAACCTGAACTGTAAACTCTATGTGTACGACGTAGGTCAATTTTATGATGGTCTAATTGGAATGGATCTATTAGCACTTTTAGGTGCTTCAATCAATTTAAATGAGCAACTTTTAATTACTAGAAGGGTTACTTTACCTATCATTTATAAAGAATGTATAGAAAGAACGCATTTTAATTATTTCAACGACGATCGCACAGATCAAATGCTTTTAGATAATTTACAAAAACTCAAGAGTTGATCACATGAATTCAGAAGAAAAACAAATAATTCTGGATATATGTCATCAATATCGAGATATATTTTATCATGAAGAGATTCCTTTAACCTTCACCAATGAGGTCAAGCATAAAATTCGGACAAAGAACGAAAATCCGATATATATAAAACCATATAGGCAGCCGCCAGCTCAAAGTCAAGAAATTAAAGAACAAGTTCATAAATTACTTAGGGACAATATTATTCAACCAAGACACTCTCCGTGGAGTGCACCTATTCATCTCGTACCAAAGAAAGCGGATGCTTCTTGAGAAAATAAATTCAGAATGGTTATCGACTATAGGAAATTAAACGAAATTACTTTAGACGACAAATATCCAATACCAAATATAAGTGACTTATTCGACAAGTTGGGAAAAAGCATTTATTTTACAACATTAAATTTGGCAAGTGGTTATCATCAAATTGAAGTTGATCCACCAGATCGCCCCAAAACTGCATTTATAGTACACAGTTTGGACACTACGAGTTTAGTCGAATGCCCTTTGGCTTAAAAACGGCACCAGCCACATTCCAACGGACAATGGACAATATTTTACGCGGTTTGCAAGGAACCGAATGCCTCATATATTTAGATGATATAATAATTTTTTCAAGTACCCTTGAGGAACATGTAGCAAAAGTAAAGACAATTTTTAACGTATTACGGAACATCCAATTAGAAAAATCTGAATTTCTTCGTAAAAGTGTTTTGTATCTTGGACACACGATAACAAAAGAAGGTCTAAAACCTAATAATGACAAAATTAAAGCTGTCAAAGAATACCCAATACCGAAAAGTCAAAAAGAAATTAAATCATTTTTAGGTCTTGTAAGTTATTAAACCTATGACACAACAATCACTAAACCTATGACATTACTCTTAAAGAAAAATTCCAAATTTGAAATCAGTAACGAATTTCGCAATTCATTTGAAACTTGTAAATCTTTGTTAAGAGCGCGCAAACATTTTGTCCCAACTCGTCACTGGCGCGATCTCCTTCCCGCGGCCCGTGTTTCGCCCGCACACTACGACGGTTTGCTGTGTGCGTACGATGCGAGCGTTGCCGAAACATTAAACACATCTTGATCGTTGTACATTTTCCGTCGTAGTAAAATTAAGAAAAATTTTTGTTGTGATATGAAATATTTTTATTTCTTAACATAATAATTTATTTTATTACTTACAAGCTTTTTACTTATCTTGCCCTGTTAGTATGTTAGTTATTAGTAGGTATGGATAAAATTTTGGAAGCTAAACTTGACTAAATATGCTTTTTTAGATTAAGTTAAAATTTTACATACGTGTGTAAATCAAATGACAATGCAGTATATTATTATGATTTATGAAGCCTGATCTGATGATGGAGCTGGAAGGTGGCCGTAGGAATTCTGTAATAAATCTATATAACCACATCGACTTTGGGCTCGTTTGATTCGTCTTGACAAGTACTTTGGCCCTAGATGGCAACAACGTATAAAAATTACAGTCAGTAAAAAAAGCTGGCAATAAAAATTTAATTTTTCAGTGCTCGCAAAATATTTAGTTTCAATGTTTCTCACGCATATGATGGTATACTGTGTGAGGACACGTAATACTTAGTAAATAAATGAATATATCATCATCATTGCTCATAATTATTTTCATCTAATACCTTTAAACGAGCAATTCCGAGATCCCCGGCGATAATGTGTGTATATAAAATATTGTATGAGATTTTACATAATTAGGCCTTAAAACACTCGTGTGATGCTATAACGATATTCACTTCGCTGGTATCGTTACACCACACTATGGTTTCAAGACCCCTCTTTATGTAACAATTGCATAAAATACTATTAGTAGATTGTACACTACGGGGATAAAGCACTTTATTATGTCACGGGTACGGTATTGAATCCTGAGCGTAACAAAGGACTCCAGATTTAACTCCCGAGCGCAGCGAGGGTGTCGTGCGTTAACTCCCGAGCGAAGCGAGGGTTTTAAGATGGAGTCCTGAGATCAGATGGAGTCGACTTCTCTGGGAGTAGATTATTAACAATGCGTAAGGCGTCTAATTTAATGGACTACGGAGTCCAATGACTTTCGTCACTCGTCATTTTCAAAATATTTATCAGTTCAGTAACAGAAATTTCAAACAATAATCTTCATTTTATATGATTTCACTGGGTACGTACCTAATAAAATACTGTGAAAACTAGACAAAAGTATTAATACTGAATAAAATTGTGACAAATTTTTTTAAAGTTGAAAATGCATCATACATTTTACATATTGGGACTTATATAAGTCTCATGATTAGGTATAATCGACACTTCAGCCTGTTCTATTTTCCGTCTGAAAATGAATGCAATCTTAAAATCAAGAAAGTAATGTTATTAAATCCGAATTGAATTTAACACAAAAAGGTATTTATTATTGATCCTGAATGTACAGTAATTGGAATTAGTATTGATAAATAACCTTTTAATGGTAGTGTAGTACCTGATAAAAAAAATGCTATCTTAAAACCAAAAACAGTAATTTTACAGTAACCGTAAATCCGATTTGGAGTGAATTTAACAAAAAAAAATATTTATGGAACTAGATTTCTATCTTGGATTTACAGTAATGGGAATTAATAATGATGAATAACCTTTTCTAAGCAGCTCATACTGTGTTAAGAGTACTGTGTTTTTTCATCCCAAATGATTTTCGTTTATTGCCCATATCTAAGAATATAAGATTTTTACTGTACAACAAGATTTAATTTACTTTTATATCATACTCACTATCATACTAACAAACATACTAAAAGGGCAAGTTAAATAAAAGCTTTAATAACTTTAAGCTACATTTTATTTTTTAATACAATATTTATTTGCTGACTGTACCTTTGTCCCTGGTTACCACCTAGGACTCGTCAAGACAAATCTAATGAGCCCAAACTCGATGGGGTTATGTCGTTTTATTACAGAGTTCTTGTGGTTACCTTCCAGCTCCATCATCAGATCAGCTTCATGTCATAGTAATAATATTACATTGTCATTTCATTCACACATGCACGCAAAGTTTCATCTCAATCAAAAATCGGGAAGTGGGTCAAATTTAGTTAATACTTTACTTACACACTACATACTATAACATACATACTAATATGGCAAGTTAAATAAATTATTGTGAAATGTAAAACGCATCTACCCGTATTAGTTTGAGTGAAAATTGCGAAAATTTAAAACATTTAATTTTAACATGTAAAATTACTTATCAAGTATCAAGCAATTGCCGACGCGCTATAACCATCGGGTGTTTGCAGTAAAGGTTGTTAGCCTTGCGGAGAGCGCAGAGCGATACGTCCGTTCCTTGGGAGTGCCCGGCGCTTTCTGAGTCGTAACTATTAACGCGCGAGGTTATATAATCGATTTAGGACCCAAGTTTGGAAAATTGACAAAATTAAATGAGCTATTATTAAGCGCTGAAAAAAATATTACAGACTAAACATTTCCTGTAGATTTATAATAAAATTGATTTATTGGCAAATACATCACAACAAATGAGATAAAAAATAATGAAGTAGACCGATTTAGACCTTTTGAAGAATGGTATTTGAATAATAATCACTAATATTTTGATACATATGATGACCCTATGTCTTAAAAGACTATATTTTCTATTATAAAATACTAAAGTTACACCGTTTGTGGTGGGTTATAATGGAACTATTTCACATGAAAGACAGCTCTGACGCGTATTTTTGTAAAACCTCACTATCAAAATGATTTGGAAAAAAAAAATCGCTGACTGAAATCAAAAGAAATCACCGCTATACATCAGAATAAGAGTTTATCTATATGTGACATTAGTTTTTCCTTAAAAAACGTAAGCATTTAGATATTAATAAGGCATTTGAAAAACCTCAAAATCGCTGAATGGGCAATTTTTCGTTTGCACGCTCTTAATACATGCACCACTATTGCAGTTCCCAGATTTTACTAAACCTTTTATATTAACTACAGACGCATCAAATGTAGCATTAGGCGCAGTTCTCTCACAAGGAAAAATCGGCGAAGATAAACCCATTGCTTACGCGAGTAGAACACTAAACGCAGCTGAATCAAAATATAGCGCAATAGAAAGGGAACTTTTAGAAAGAAAGAAAGAAAAATTATTTATTAACGGTCCCAACAGTACCACCACCAAACACAAAAAACAATAATATATTATTATACAAGCAAAATTACAATAAATTGTATGGTGATGACACTAATATAATAATATAATTATAATAATAAAATAATATTTTAGCCGTAGTTTGGGCAGTTAAATATTTCAGACCTTGTCTATACGGTCATAAATTCACTATCTATACAGATCATCGTTCACTAGCCTGGTTATATTCTCTAAAATAAACCAACAGCAAATTGACAAGATGGAGACTCAGACTCCAAGAATATGATTTCGAAATAATTTATAAAAGTGGCGAACATAACTTAAATGCAGATGCATTAGCTAGAATTTCCTTGAATAAACTAGTTGATCGCATTAGCTTAGTAACAACTCCGACAAATCAACCGGACACACAATCTGACGATTCTTTAATGGCTAACGAAGACTCGGAAGAAATTGTTTCAGTAGAATCCATAAGCGATGTTGAAAAGGAACCCGATGTAGAAAATGTAGAAATACCAGACATTCCACCTTTCGCAATTATAGATGACCCAATCGACATAAAACCAAATCAAATATTTTTTGACAAATGGTTCAAAAAACATTACGCTATCACAGAATCAACTCGTGGAATTTATATAACCGTTACAGTTACTCTTCCCGCTGATCCGACCATCATGAGACAATTTTTGATAGATCATATAAAAAATAACACAAAGTATTACGTTTATTTCATATATAACGAGCTAAAAGAAATATTCTTCGACGTAGCACCTCAATTATTCGAAAACGTTACTTTCATTGTGTGTAGCAAGCGAGTAACCATATTTGATAACGAAGAGGAACAAGAGAAAATAATCTTACAATACCACGAAGGAAAAACTTGGCACAGGGGATTAAACGAAACACTTGCTAAACTTTCTAGAAATTATTATTGGCCGAAAATGAGTGAGACAATATCAGCCGTAATAGGAAGCTGTGATTTATGTAAATGTATGAAATACGATCGACACCCATTAAAACCAACAATTCAATTGACTCAAACGCAGCATAAACCTTTCGAGGAAATATTCATACATTTTTTTGCAATTGAAGGACAGATATTATTCCAAATTAAACAAAAAATAAAATTAGATCCCGTAGCATCAAAATTGATTGATTTCTTCAAAAAATTCCATATCCATGTTATCCACTGAATTGCGATCATTCTACAACATTAAGAATTCCATTTCGTTTGAAAATTAACTACCTTTTGTAAGACAAAAGAACTATGTACCTACCCAAATGTCTGCAGAATCTAATCATATCAAAACTTCATGAATGCCATTTTGGCATGACCAAAACAAAGGCTAGAGCTAAAGTTTTGTTAATGGCAAAATATGTATACTGATATAGACATTCATTTCTGGGTGTAAATTTTGCATGAAATATTCGAGTAATAATACAAAATAACCAGCCAGAAGTACCATTTCGTTATGCGTCTACACATATATTACAGTATGGTAGGTAATTGTGACTAATTAACCCTAATTGATCACTATTATTCGAAGTGGATAGAGTTGCATAAACTCACCATAAACTGAACAATAAAACAGCTTATGCCACATTTACCATATTAAAGAGGGTATTCTCAACTCATGGCATCCCTGATTTGCTGTATTATGATAAGAATGCCATTTAATTCACTTGCATTCCGAGATTTTAGTAAAGAAGGGCAATTTGAAACTCAATTTTGAAGTCCACTATCATCAAATTAATGGGGCTGCAGAAAGGGCAGTGGCTATTTGCAAAGGCTTTCTGAAAAAAGCCATTGAAACAAAGACTGTTATTTAATTATTTCTATTAGAATATAGAAATACTCCAATAGTCAGTCTCCAAAAGTCCCTAACTGAATTGTTGTTTATTAGACTATGTAAGGCTAGACTTCCTATAAAAAAGGATTTGTTGAAACCAAAATTGCATCTAAATGTACAAAATCTATATAAGACTTTGAGTTTAAATACGTCGCATATATATGTCGCAGCGTCGTAACACTGCCCACACCGGTGACTGTTGGAAAAGCTGTTTATTTTAATTTAAGATCGAACTATCATTAGTCAACTTTGATGTTTGTTTAATCACGTTCTTTTAAATGCTTCTGTAATTATTATTGCTTTATCGAAACGTCAAGTGATGAAGATTCTTGGGTTTAGTGTTTTGGTGTAATTGATACTTGGCCAAACGCTCTGCCGATACGGTGCTTTTTTGTAATGGGTCACGAACTTAATACTAAAAATATATTGCCGTACCCGCCGATGCAGGGCAACCATCACATGGTGCATCAGTTACATTGTTGTCTTTTTCATCCAGGTTACAAGATAATATTTTTTTGTTATTTTATGTTCTGGAACGATTTTGACTCTGACAATGCATTCAGATGTGTTTCCTCTTTTTACTTCAACATAACCAACAACACAAAAATAAAAATAGAGTGATTTACTCCTACATACACAAGTATAGGTAAAATATAATGTTTATCCGATTCACAGGTACCTCAGAGGCCATCTTTCGAAACATGTTCTGTCAAAGAGTAAATTGCCTCTGAATTGATTGGATTGCGATCTTAATATTTTTTACTTACTAGGAAAAGTTAATTAAATACTTCATACTTCCGTACTGAAAATCTAACTTTGAAAAATATATATATTTGACAATGGGATTGTCAATGTAAATTACATGTAAATTGCCAATTTGAACAAGCCTTCCGCGATGCCACCTTCGATTAGCAACGAAACCAGACATCAAATTGTAATTTGGACCAGCAAGGCTTAAGCATACGTGCAATAGCAAGAGCTTTAAATGTGCAGCGAAATACTGTCAGTTTGTGGGTGAATAGGTATGCTGAAGAAGGAAAGGAAAGGAGCTATAAATGATCACCGTGAAGGCAACCGTGGTATTTCGATACTCTCGCCTGAGCAACGCGATGAAATGCGACAGAACAACGAAAATAATGGCTTCATATCCACCAATTATTTCGCAGATCCAGACCGTTTAAATTTGCCCCAATACCATCCGAAAATATCTACATTCGATGAATCTGCACCATAGACGTCCCGCATATAAGATTGTTTGACAGAAGCTCACAAAGCCGCACGATTAAATTTTGCTTGTCAATACCGAAATTTTGATTGGAGTAATACAATATTTTGTGATGAAAAATAGTTAAAATCTAGTGACCACAGCCGTTTGCATCTCTGGCGGTATGACAAAATACACGATATACAGAAGACCATGTGAATCCAAACTGGGAGTCAGGTCGTATCAGTGCAAATTTATGGGACTGGATGAGCGCTGGTGTAGGCGAGCTGGTCCCATTACCTCCCAGAACTAATGCTAAATTTTACGTCAATGTTTAGACGAAAGCATGCTACCCACGGTAAGGACAGTTTATACAATGGAAGATGTACCAAATTTTAACTTCGTACACGACAACTGCACGATACATAAAGCCAGAATTGTGAATGACTGGTTCCATCAACATCGAAACGAAATAACCGTTATACCTTTGCCTGCTAAATCCGCGGATCTGAGGGCCCGGCCACATGTCCACGTTACGGCGTCGTCAACGTAAAACGGCGCGGCGCCCGATGCGTCACGGTGCCGCGCGGTGCACGTTATACGGCGTAGTCAACGTGCAACGGCGCGGCGATCCACGACACCGAACCGTGTCGTACGATCAGTCTTCAAATCGACATGGATCCTATCACACGTGTTCGTCTCTTGCTGCTAATCAGAAGACTCATTAAAAAAAAAAAGAAAATATTGGGTAAATCCCTCTTTCCATTATGAACCATGATAGAAATCACTTCATTAGGAAGTAGGAGGCGCTTAAAATAAATGGTCGCAAATTTAACGACTATTTTAGAATGTCAGTGTCAACATGTGTTTAGGAAACCAGTTGAACCTCTGGAGATGTTGGGGTTATTAACTTTAAGGTACGAAATGAAATATATATACCAAGGATGACACAAATAATGATGTACCTAATGCAGTTACATTTAGGCTGGGCAAGTGGTCCAGAAGCTATTTATAAAAAAACACAAAACGCAGCGCTATCGGTCTACAATAGGTAAATAACTTAATTGAATTCAATATATTTCTATAAACAGGAACCTACATAAAAAATGTTAATCCACTGCCAATTATTCACATCGATATTTAAAGATAAAAAAGAAAATCCCGCGATTATTTTACCTACTTCGTTTAGTGTAATAAATAAATAGTATGCGCTTAAATAGTTTACGTTTAGTATACGCTTACCGAGTTTTGTTTTTTCCTGGGTTGATTGATCGTCAAATCCAGGAAAAATGATCTGATACACCTTCCAGGCACTGGTTTTTAATGATTTGTGCTTATAGTCATCCTGTGTCTTATCCCACAGCGCTGAGCGTTCTTCCACCAATGATATTAGCAGGCGGAGTCGATATTACAATCAGTCATCTTGCTTACACGTTACACGGTTAAATGTACTTATTTTACATAACCTTTAAATTCGCCTTTCTTAATGCTTCAAACACTCGTTGGAACTTATTTACATGTTCAAGAACATTTAGTTTTGGAATAAATTATAATATCATCTAGGTATACTAAACAAATATTTTTTTCTATTTTTTGTTTTAAGACGCTGATCATCATTCTTTGAAAAGTTGCTCGAGCGTTCTTAAGCCCAAATGGCATCCAAAGGAATTCAAAATGACCTTCCGGCGTGCTAAAGGCAGTTTTCTCTATAGAATCTTCTTCCATTAAAATTTGGTGGTATCTTGACGTTAAGTCTAAAGTTGTAAAATATTCATTCTGTAATTTACAAAATAAGTCTTCTATGTTAGGTAAAGGAAATTTATCTGATTTTGTTTTTTCGTTAAGTCTTCGATAGTCTATATTCTCCATTTTTGTATTCCTGATTGATCCATTTTCTTAGGTACTGGATGTATAGCTAATGCCCAAGGTGATTCAGAATGTCGAATGTTTTTTTTTAAAAGTAATTTTTCGATTTGTTTTCTAATTTGTTGTTGTATTTGGGGTAATCTAAACGGCTTCTGATAAATTGGTTCGTCGTTTATTAGGCGAATGTGATGCTTTTTAGTCCATTAAATATTCGATATTTAGGTTGTCATCAGACGTCATATGAAAAATCAATATTTCCTTATCAGGCATAGTCAATTTTCTTTCCTTTAAATCAATTTTCGCGTTAACTTGTTCAATCATTTCTGTACACATCAAAATATCGTGTTTGTCGCTGAAGTCATAAATATAAAATTTCATTGGTCCATTGTCTTTACCGAAGTATCGGCAAAAATACGGCGATTATGCGAAGTTTTAACTATAAATGATTCCGGTTTCCAGCATTCTTGAAAGTATTGTTGTTGAGCTCTATAATGATCGCTGACTACCTGTTCGATTAATTTAGGTTTTTTCTGTTTCAAAATAAGGCAAATATGATTTAACATGATTAAATTCTATGTAGGGCTGGTCGTCTCTGATTCCTCTTGAAAATTTTCATTTTTTAAACTCCACGTAGTTGGAATATTTTCAGGTAAATCATCGTAGTATTGATTGTTTTGGTATTTTGGGGCGAACGAAGGAATTTCGTACTCTTGCATCATTATTTCGTCATCTCCGTGGTAGGTACAGTTCTTCTGCTACTAGATTCCTTCCCAAATTTATTTGACCAGGCCTAACTGGGCGTGCTGTTTTCATAGATACATCAGTGTTATTTACAAACGGTTGACGTTGTTGAAACTGAGGTTGTTGTTCTTTGTTCCCTATAAAAGCCTTGGTATCGAAAATATGGATGCTGTGGTCTTGTGAACAAATTATTAGGGTTTGGAACCCATTGAGGATTGTAGCGTTGAGTTCGTGGAGATTGATTATAGAAATTGGGTTTATTCTGTTGAGAATACATCGGACTATTTCGAAAACGCGAGATTGGGTTTTGACTTATTATTCGCGGTGCCCGAAGTATATTAGAAAACTTTTGTTTGATATTGTCAAACCTACCTTCAGCCTCTAGTTGTAGAATCTTTTGGACCGTGTCATTGAATCCACGGTTACTAACATAAATTTGATCGTGATAAGGTAAGCTACTTCTTAACGTATTTTGCGTCGTATTAATGTAGGGCTCCATTACTTCGTCAACAATGTTATCTTTTTGATACTTACCCATAAGTTTACTTTTGATAAAAAATATTTTTTGTTTTAATTCAATAATAAAATCTTCATAACTTCCCTTACGTTTTACATTTGCTAACTCTATTAACAAAGTATTTAGCTCTCTATTATCTCCACATTCTTGTTTTAATACCGTTATTATGTTATCCCAGTTAATAAAGTTATGATTTAACATAGAAACAGTAAGGGCAGCCTTCCCCGTAAGTTTACGCAATAATTGCCGGAAGGTTGGGTCATTTCTACTCTATAAAGACCTGTTAAGCGTGTCACACACTAAGCAGATACGATAAGATATCTGTATCTGAACGCATATCTGTCATTTTTGAACATGAAACTACCGTGAGACTCACTCATATTAAATGAAATGGAGAGCGGTGGCGCGTAGTGTGCGTGTTGCGGCAGCCGCCGAATCGCGTTCGCGTGCTCCTAAGAAGGGCTACGAAATAGCCCGAAACATGTCGAGCTAAACTCGGTTTAAGACGTGAGTTATCTGTTACAATATCATTTAATTTGCATATCTGTCAATATGGCTCCCTATACAATTCAATGAGCTAACACACACAGCACAGATAACTTATATTTTATCGTGAAGTATCTGTGGGCACCGACATATATCGAAAGATGGCGAAGATATTATCTGCGTGTATAAATTGATCTGTGTATAATATCTGCCGATATAAATATGGTATAGTATTTTATCTGCAGATAGATACAGGTTGATGTGAGAGCCCCACGCACGCGAGTAAATCTAGAAGAGATAAACACGAAAACATTCTGTATAAACAATCCGCACCAAAAAACAAGTCTTCTCAGTTTGAAGGATTTAGACTGAATGTATCGTCTCGTATATTATCGTATCTGCGTAGTGTGTGATAGTTTCAGATCATTAAGTTATTATACGCAGATAAAATATTATCGTATCTGCGTAGTGTGTCACACGCTTTACACTGTTCTTATACACGAAGGACCGGAATGGTGGAAAAGAAAGGAAATGCTTACAGGTACTCACATAGACAGTAGCGCTGCCTGTAGGTTCTTTCAAAAGTTTCCTTTAACTAATTTATTTGGGTTGAGCCGGTTTCTGCGAGATTTGAAAATCACTATCGTAGCTCGAAGGTCCGAAGCAAACTGGAGAGTTCTTCCGAGTTTTAGATTAGAACTTTTGGTGTCCGCGACGTTACGTTGGGCGCCAATTGAAACTCAAGACCTTTTAAAGAATTTTACTTGCAAGTAAAGCTCTTACTTTTAGACCTTATGCTAAGGAATCTACTGTTGAAGTGACCTCTGTTGGACTGGACGTCGTGGTTTATATAGTCTTGATCGATTACTTCTCGAACCACGGCATAATTGCTAGAGTCTGGCCAGCGTAAGTTGGCGATGGAAAATAGCGGCAAATTTAATAAATATAGGATTGGCAATAAAACCTGTCACAATTTCTTTTAACACTGGTAATCCTGTGAATGAATGGAATAAATTAATTTGATACTTGTTATAATTAATTTTTATTTCAGATTCAAATAATAATTTCAGAAGCAGGAACTCCCATGTTCCTACTAGCTACTCTTCTTTTGGCCAGACTCCATATCATCTCAATAGGATTAAGGTCACAGTGATATGGAGGAAGCTTGAGGACTTCATGACCATTTTCGTTCAATAGTTCTTCTGTTTTATACACTGGTAGTGGTTTATTTTCATTAATTAGTCCTAATAGTTCTGCCTTTGTGAAAGATTCCTCGAACGGGATGTTTTTGCTACAAAGCCATTCCCGTAATGTGGCTTTTAAATTTTGCATTGTAGGTGCTTTATTAACTTGTTTCATATGGTAGCTTGCATTGTCCATTACAATAACAGACGGCACACTCAAATTTGAGAGAACCAGCATGGACTACAATATATCTTTTACCTGGTGAAATTTTCTCTGTCACACCACTGGTTGACGGGCCTTGCCAGGACTTTTTAATTCTATAGTTGAGATGGACATAGGTCTCATCCATATATACTATAGGCTTTCCTTCTGCCCCTTTTTCTGCAATTTTTCTTACATACTTATGTCTCCATGCCGAGATTTCAAACCGCTCAATAAGTGTTGACCTTTCATTTTGATTTGTTTTAAATTCAAATCCATTTTTTAGCAGTATTTGCCTTAAAGTTTCTCGACATCCCATAAATCCAATGGCTTCTCGGAGTTCTGTAAGTAATATTCTCAGTGTAGGAACCTGTTTTTTTACTATGTAGAACTCATTGTTTTTGTTCCTGATAGCGGAAATGTCAAAATCATCAAGGTTTGATACAGTTTGGGTACTAGACCTTTTTTACCAGGTGTTCTCCAGACACCTTCATTCAGAGACCCCTCTTTTTTAATTCTGTCTAAAGTCCTGACAGATACATCTGAAACAAAGGAAAAATAAATTATGGAGAAAATTGTTTTACCTACTATAGTAGGTATACGGTATATGGATAATGCACCCAAACTATTAATATGATCCTGACTCATACATTGCAATTCACCTATAAAATATAAATATCAAGAACAAAGTAGTGTAGGTTTAGACTGGTGTAAGAGGTCCGCGAGCCGAAGTGCACTTGACAAGTCTACGTGCTTGACGATTTCACTTGACGAGGGACTTGACGCGACTTGAAGGTGCCGTCAAGTCCACATGCCGCAGTCGTTCTCCGCCCTGTGCTCAGGAAAGTGGCCGTCGCAAAAATTAATAATGGTTTCCAACGCAGACAAGGTATTCCTTGCTATAACTCTAGCGGTATCTATCACAGAAAAAGAGAAAAGAAAGAGGCGATGGTGTAAGGAATGGTATAAAATGAGATATCGATTCACGCATGAGCATTTGCAAAGAACTCTTCAAGCAACTGAGCCCGACGATTATAAAAATTTTCTACGAATGGACAACGATTCTTTTGAAACATTGTTGGAGTTGATTCGACCCAATATTGAAAAGCAAGATACCAATATGCGACCTTCAAATTCTGGATCTTACTATTTTAACTATAAAAAGACATAAAGTATTGTTTTTATGGCTATTTTCAACGCCAATTATCAATTTATGATGGTTGATGTTGGTGCAAATGGGCGGATGTCAGTTGGTGGAACTTTGAAAAATACAAAGTTTTGGCAATCGTTTTCTGAAAGTGAAAACAAACTTAATATTCCGGAGTCATGTGAGTTACTAGAAAGCGATAAAAAGTTTCCGTTTGTACTGGTAGGTGACGAAGCTTTCCAACTGACTCCAAACTTCATGAAGCCATACAACAAAGCCGTCTTGACAGACGAAAGACGGATTTTCAACTATAGAGCCAGGAGGGTGGTTGAAAATGCTTTTGGCATCCTGTCTTGGCGATTCAAAATATTTAAAAAATACATTGGACTGCGGGAGACAAGGACGCCAACTGTTAAATATAGAGCGAGTACGAGGAAACTCGGCAAATGAGGCAAAAAGAGTGAAAGATGACTTTTGCGAGTACTTTAATGGTAACGGTTCAGTCCCTTGGCAAAATAATTGCCTAATTTAGTTATTTAAAAACATACTTAAAAGTAAAATGTATCTTTGAATTGTAAATAAAAACTGTTTTACCTCACTGCTTAAACTGCTTTCAGTATAACTTATACACATTTGGTCTGACAGAAATAACAGTTCATTGTAATAGTAGTGACGGTTTTGGTACATCATCGGGAGACGCGCCAGACCGTTGTGCTTCTTCAATCTTTTTTCTTTCTTTGTTGAAGTTGGTTCTTAAAGCATTAATTTTTTTCTTCAATAAATCTTCGGTGTAGCAGTTAGCAGTAGCGGTGGCAGGTTTATATATTCGAAGTGCTTTGACTATGCTTGATAAAGCAAGCGACTTTTTGTTTTTCTCCGCATACTCCTTACTTTTAATTTTCCACAATGCAGGATAATAACACAAAAACACGCTCGGTAATTAGGTCGGCGCTTGCCGCCAAAGCCACGTCTCGGTCCGGTTCGTCGTCCGCCATCTTCGATGTTCCGGCCGCAAATGAATAAAACTTGTCAAGTCGCGTCAAGTCGCATCAAGCGCAAGGTGGTTCAAGTGCCGTCAATCAAAATTTTTGTCAAGTATGGTCCAGCCCGTAGATACTTGACGGGACTTGTCAAGTCAACGCTGTAAACGATCAATACACTTCAAGCACGTAGACTTGTCAAGTGCACTTGATCGTCTCGCGGACCTCTTAGGTGTAAGTTAATAAATAACAATACGAACCTGACATTGACGAGATTTTTTCCATATATTTCGTGCAGGTAATCAAAAGTTTATTATCCTCAATTTCCTTTAGTTTTTCAACTGCTGTTGTGAAGATTTCGCTATTCTTTAAATTAGCTAAAACAATCAAGTAAAACAATGTGTAACACTGCACTTAAAAATAATGTAAAGTAAAATTAATAAAGTATCGATTGATACCTAAGTACTTAAAATAACCAAAGGATCAAAATTATCAAAACCAATTTGCTAATAAATGTACCTGCAGATGCGATGATTGTATCGAAGTATTGCGTTTTCATCGCAAATTCAGCTTCCATCTCACTTTTTACATGATCATACATATTGATCATCTTATGCAAGAGTTCCCTCTCACTGCTTTTGAGCGCTTTAGGCATGATTAAGTGATAAAATTCACGAAATTCCGAACAAAAAAAGGAGCAACGATTTTTTATTTTTTTTGAATTTTATGGCCTGGTTACTAGACCTTTAAGCCAAATCTTTATTTTCATGTTGTCATATCAGTTATTTGCTCATTGGTAACACCATTTATTAAACGTCACGTAAGTCATTCACTTCACAACACTTTATTTTCACATCAGAGTATGTTTCGCATTTCACTTTAACGTTTTTGTTTTGTAATGTTAAAGTTCTTTGAAAGTATTTTTAACATATTTAAAGATTGGTATAAAACAGTCCACATTTTTTAACGATTCACTGAGGCGGCGGGAGGGGTCGTTAGCTGATGATAACACTTTAACTTCACTAGCCAGGATTAACCTATCCAAAGAGTATGCCGGACAGGAAAAAATATCGCCGATACCTCCGCAGTTATTATGTACAATTCCAAGTCTGGTCATGTGCAGGTGTCTTAGTATGGCCAAAACGAAGACGATTGATTGTGGTGATAAAATCACGGCTGGGTGACTTGAGTTTATTATACCATGGTTTGACTGGTAAGTCTTGCTGAATGCTTCCATACCATTTCCCCTTGACTTCCTGATCCTTCTTCCAAAATTCTTGCCACAATTTTTGTATATCATGTTTAATGGCGGCATAACAATCAGTAACCGGAATATTTACAATTAATGACACATCTATCGCATTGATTCCATCATATGCAGCCTTATCAGCTATTTCATTGCCTGTTATTCCTTTATGTGACGGTATCCACATAATAGAAATTTCCAATCCTTTTCTTCTATAATTGTTAATAATTTCTCTTATTTTAAAAATCATGTATGATGTTTTAAAATGAACTTTAAAGCTTTCCAGAGCTTTAATTAGACTTAAAGAGTCAGTAAGAATCAAAAATGTATGGTAACTATTAGTAAATGCAATTAACTTGAGTGCTTCTTAAACTGCATATGCTTCCGCAGTAAATATACTGCAATTACTATTCAAAACAAAGCTTTGAACAAATTTATTTTGAGTGTTATAAACAGCACTACGAACATTATTTTCTCCCTTACTGCCATCTGTATAAAGTTTGTAGTAATCTTCATTTTCACTTAAAAATTCTAACATATCCTGATTAGAGGTGATGGAAGCCCTAATTACTGAAACTTGAGGGAATAAAGAACTGAATGAATGTGAATAACCTGGCCAAGGTGATATTGCATACAATGATGGGAATTTCTTCCTCATTTCCAGCAGGATGCGAGAGACTTTGGGAGCCTGGCCATTGAGTTAAAAGAACCTGATTAAACAATCATCAAAGTTGACTAATGATTGTTCGATCTTAAATTAAAATAAACAGCTTTTCCAACAGTCACCGGTGTGGCCAGTGTAATGACGCTGCGACATATATATATTATATAGTGTAATATATATATATCTTACAAACAACAAATCCTCTTTATTTTATTGCTGCGAACTCATCCGTGCGAGCCTCGCAGAACATACCCTCGGGAACTTTTGAATTTTACGAAATGAAAATGCATTTATAATATTAGTAAAAAAAGCAGTTTTTCGTTTTTAAGGAAACAAATAATTATTACGTCAAAATAATAAAAACAGAAGAACAAAAGACAGCAACCATGTCCAACAGTCATGTATGTATGACAGTAATGTCATCAGGGAGTGCTTGCATTATAATTATGGGTTCGTGGTCGGGTACGACAACAAGCTCTTCTGGTCTTTCTTTGGGCATTGTAGTTTCTGTGACAGGGTTAAAATTAATTCTCTTAATGTTTCTGGCTTATTTGTTAGAATGCGTTATTTTATGTACTGATTATTCGAGTTGAGGTTTAGGCTGAATATGTCACGGTCGTCGTGCAATGACTTGAAGTCGTATCCCAGATAGCAATTTAAACTTGGATCGGACTTGCTACAAGTTTGATGTATCAAAAGTGAAGGTTTGTGACAAGTTTGCCATGGCAAGTATATACACTTGATGCAAGTTTGAATCAAGCTTTCTAGTTTCCCAGGAACAACCTTGCATGGAGTTTGTTTCAACAAACTACATGCAATACTGAAATGACAAACTTGGTCAATGTTTGTTTATACAATTTATATACAATGCTGACATCACAAACTTGCATGAAGTCTGTTTTCACAAAGTATACGCAATGTTGCCCCAACAAACTTGCAGCTTCTTTGTTAAACGGGGATATTATCCCAGTTTTCTCGTGGTCCTACTATTGAGTCCTACAGGTAAGACCACGAGGGAGAACCTGAGAAAACGGGGAATTAAAAGTACAACTATGTCAATTCTAGTTCCTGAGTTATGGCCACATTACAGTGAAACCAGACAAGAGTAACTGTTATAATATAAATCATGCAAAGAAATGTGACTAATCACTATCTTTCAGTACTAAAATAGACATAGCCATACCCTACGTGCGTTTCGCAGTAAAGAATACACTCGAGTACCTCTACATGAATGACAACATTTATTTTCGTAATTAACTATAAAATTAGGCAGGCGGATTGACACGTAGGACGCTGCTGCCCGATCTCCGGATAATTCCTCTTATGACACCCACAGGATGATATGTGGTAGTGCAATTTTAAGTCGACGCTACACATCCATGTTTTCAGCGTACGCTTATTATTTATTATTGTTTAGTCTTTCTGCTCTGAAACAAATAAATAAAATTATTATGACTTTTTCACTTTTTTGTCCAGTTTAAGTCCATGTATAAAAAAGGATGCATTATTGCATACAAAATATTGAAGTGAACTTGAGGAGTAAATTTTGCACTTTTCATGGGGAACAAGTAACATGTTAAAAGTATCTACTATGAATACTTAATCTCCTGGGGCCTATTGCATAACATTTTACAAGTCATAGTACAATCAAGCCTCTTTTCAATCTCTTTTATTTAAAAAAAATACGCTTGAATTATGAGTCTTAAAATGTTATGCAATACGTCCCAGGTAAGGGCTCATGCAAGGTTTAGACTAGAGAGTTATTGCGGCATGTTTTGAGACGCAACTATGGGTAAGAGTGAGTGGCAAATATCTTTCTTGCCAACAGCAAAAGCCTTTCTAGAGTTTTCTGCAGGACTATAGGCTATGTCAATTTGTGTGAATTTTTTTATATGTATACTTAGTCTAAATATTACCTTCTTGTTGTCCTAACTTTCGCCTGATTAAGCCAGTCACTAATTATTTCTTTAAGATTATTTTCTGTCGCATCTTCGAAAACTTTCTTGCAGATTTCTAAAAAAAACAAACTTTAAATTAAACCCGTAGCGCACACAAGATAATAAATTTAGTATTGGCTTTGAGTGAAGTGTGTGGTGGGCGAATTAAAAGCGATGACAGCGCACGTCATGGCAAAAATGAAAATTTTCATGGGTCCTTTGGAATGCAACCGGGAAAAATGAAATGGCGGAAACATGATATTTTTCACGGATTCAACCCCCATATCTCCGCCATTTTTTATTAAAACTGACTCGACAAAATAATTATATACCTATCCTTATTGAACCTACTCACAAAATTTCATGTACTTATGCAAAATATACTCACGAAATATTATTTTACAGGTTTCTGTCTTCAAAAATGTTTTTTATTGGAATTTTTCATTTGTTTGCCAGTTAAGGAATACAACTCTGCAACTTCGTCCTGTAATATTCTTCTCAATATATTAGTTGTTAGACTTCGGATGTTTCTACCACCAATACCAGCCAAAAACGACATCTGTAAAATAAGTTGTAATTTACAACCTAACGAAAAGAAAAAAAAAACTGTTTGTATATGTATACTTACAACTGCCTGTTTGTTCCGACTTATTTCTAACTGTTCATTGAAATGACAAAAGCTTGCATCATCCTTTACAGGAAGACTTGCTAATAATTCAGAAATTGCTAAATTCTCTTCTGTAGGTACAATACAGGCGTCACCTGCATGTTTTCCCAACAGTAAGTCAACTTTTCTATTTAGATCGACCATTTGCTTGGCTAGGTCAGTCACAACTTGAATTAGATGAGTCTGTTGGATTCCAAACTGCTTGCTTATAGGACAGCCTGTAACAAAAATAATCAATTGAAGTCTTTTAACTACAATTATTATTATTGACAAAAAGTTGTTTACTTATGATTATGATCCTCAGATGTAGTCAGTAATGTAGTCGTCTACGGATTCTTGAGGACCTTGGCGGCGGTTAAATAGCTTGTGGCGTTCCATTGTTATATTCTTTTGCGGCATGAAGTGATTAGTGAATCTTTCTGCAAGCTCTTTGAATGTGATTTTGTCGATGTCGACGTCAAAGAAGTATACGATTGTTAAAGCGTCCGTGCCTATCTGGTGAAGCAAAATTGCCACTTTTCTCTGGTCACTTGTAGTGTTCAAATTGTTTGCCCTCAGTTATATAATAAGTTGAGTATACCAACTTTTCCAAGCGTACGACATTTATTATTGGATACATATCAAGCTCGCTGTACATTTCAAATGTATTGTGATGGCTCTTAGCTAAGTGACATTAAAATGCATTGAGCCGTTTTTGAGACAATGTATTTTCAAATTGTTCCGCTGTTTTAGAAGCTTTTATTTAGTTTCACCTGTCCCGTTGTCTGTCTGTCTGTAGTCAAACCTTGCAAGTTCAATTTGATCAATTTCCAGTAGTCAGATTGACTTGAAATTTGGAATACCTATGTAAATCGCGTGACAATACAATAATCTAATATCCTGGAATACGCCACGACCCCCGCAGGACGGAACTCTTCAACGGTTATTGTTTTGTTTTAATTTGTATTTTTATGTAGTTTTATTTTGGTTTTGTGTAGTTTTGAAACTAAAATTGTGTGAATAAGTTAAGATGTGGCAATAATATATATAAATTTATATATAACATTGACTTGAAATTTGGTATGCAAATGTAGTTTGGGTGACAATGCAAGTACAGTCAGCAAAAAATCTTGTAATAAAAATAAAAAATATATGGTTAGGTTATTTAGAAATCACTACACGCTCTCGCTACGCATCCTCGCACCACTCAATTATACCTAGTGCCATCCACGAAGACGCGTGATTTTGACAAAAGTAGACATTACTGACATTGTAATAAGAACCAAGGCACGCGTCATCGTGAAAGACTCTACTTCTACGTATCTCTGGTGGAAATGCAGCCTTAGCGCACCTAAAACTTGTAGAAGAGTAGAACTACCTCTACGTATCTCTGGTGGAAATGCAGCCTTAGCGCACCTAAAACTTGTAGAAGAGTAGAACTTTTACTTTTTAAGAGTAGTACTTTTTAAGCTTCGGTCGCGAAAAACATTAAATCTGGCAGTCAAATAGAATTTTCCGAATTGTTATTTACTAAATTCCTATAATTTGCATCGTAAGTCTTTATTTACGTTCTACGACGAACGCCGTGCAAAATTTGTTGTCTCTAAATTTTTTGGCTATGATTTTGACATTAGACATGGATCCCGTGAGAATATCGGGATAAAGAGTAGCCTATATGTTGTTTGTCTCGGGTATTGTATTAATTACTTATATGAGTGAAAAACGCTGAAGTTTAGCATAATGTTTATTCAAATCAGTCTCCAAGCCTACGTCTGTAGTTAAAAGTTTTTTGGCTTATTTTCTGTTGTAAAGGACACGACGTCTCCGTATCGCAGGTCTTATGCTGTATTTTTCGTCGTTGAATAGTTTTCTTTTGCATGGCATCTATTTTTTCATATTCGGGTAATTATTTGAGGTGTAAGATAAATGTTACAGAAATATAAACACACATTTTGATGTGGTCTGTTTTATTTTTAACATAAGGATATGTACCGATAAGATGCTTTATATTATAAGAGATCGATAAAGTTTATTTTGGTTAAAAAAAGCAAAAATCCAATTTTAACGGTAACGAAAATGAGCACCGAGACCACGAAAAAGAACATTTTGTTTATTTTAAAATCTTATAATTGTACTATTTGAATGAAAATCCGATCATAATGAGAAAAAGAATAAGCATTATTTAATTAATCAGGTATCAACAGAAATAGACAATCGATATCTATATAAAAAAATAATTAAAACTTGACCACGAAAATGACGACTACAAATTGTCATTTTTGTAACCTTTTAAATACTATCTAGAAATTATTTAATTAAAGTAAGATTAATAACTTCAACTCACAAACCAAAACAGCTTTCAATACCTTCCCCCCGTGTAGGTCTACGGTAGACCCGAACGAAATTATGTTACAACGAAACAACACAACAAAATGCTCCTCTAAATGACGAAGTTTTTTTTTAATATTTAGATATATACATTTCACACGTACATTCAGGGCAAAATAATTCTTGAACCTCTCGCCAGTTAACAAAATTGGCGTCGCACTGGTCATAATTCCTATAACCACACCTGGAGCAAATGTTGTTGACGGTCAACCATTCTTCATTTAAATCAATTAAATCAATAACGGCATAAACGGTTACACTGTAAAAAGCAGAAAATTCTATAAAAAGTGTTCTGTATTTTTTCTACTTGTAGGGAAAATCATCTTTTTCGTGGTCTTTAATCAGTTTCGTGGCCCATAGGACCACGAAAATGATGACCACGAAATTGAAAAGTTCTTACTTTCGCGGCTCTGCAGTAAATATCCTATAGGTTTGAAGCAAATGAAATCAATATTGAATAACTTAACTGCAAATGACACAGCACCAGTAAAACATTATATTTATTTACCCAATACTCACCAAGTCGCAACCGTAACGAAAATGACGCTCGATCTTTGACGCAAATCTAACTTGAACATTTATAACATTAATTATAGATAAATAATTATGGCTTGCGATAAACATTATACGTCATATTTACGCAGTCTTATTTTCAAAGTTGCTTATAGTTAAAAAAGGATTTACAGGAGGTTTGACCTCTTTTTTTGTTTAAAATATTACTTAATAAGTGTGGCTACGAAAATGACGGTGTATTTTGGAACAACGGGAAATGTAGAAAAAAATAGTCTTATCAATGTCCTAATTTTTTTATGTTTGCATGAATGGTATATCATATTATGAACATTCAATCCATGTTTTAAACAGCAAGTTTTTCTATACCTTGTATTTTTTACAATACTACAAAGTAGTCAGGGATAATCCGAACCTGACCACGTAACTGACTTTTGTGCAGAAAATTTAAGTTATTGTGGAAAAAAAGATAAAATAGAATAAAATGTATTTACCACAAGTTTCAGTGATAATATCTTAAGCAACTTAAAAACAATAAACAATATATTTCTAATTTTATAACTGAAAATTTGAGTCTGAACACAATTGAACCTCTCGAAATAATAACCCATTCGCCAAGCAATTCCGCTAATTGCATTATCATTATTCTCTTTTTTTCCAGTTTTCCTCTTCTGTACATTATGTACTGGTCCCTCGGCAGGACGCCTTGCTCTTCTTCGGCTGGAATTTCACAGCTGCTTTCGCTTTCGCCTTTGCACAGTTTTCTTTTGCATGACATCTATTTTTTTATATTCGCCAAGCAATTCAGCTAATTGCATTATCATTATTCCCTTTTTTCCAGTTTTCCTCTTTAAGTATATTATGTACTGGTCCATCGGCAGGATGAATTACTCTTCTTCGGCTGGAATTTCACCGATGCTATCCACCTCTTTTTCTTCTGTCTCTTGTTCAAGGGTCTCGCGGTTATTCATTTATTGGTATTGATCGTTGCATTCCTCCGTATTCTTTGGTTCTGACTTACTTATTTACAATTTTAAGTGATTACTGAAAATAAAAAAATAACACTATGTCAAATGTTACTAAAATGATACCGTATCAAAATAAGCAACTTCTCTTTTGTACAGTCGAGGTCTAAGATATCTTAACATTTTAGTACAAACACGAAGTGACAGCGTAAAAGTGTAAAGATATTTTTCACTTCGACTGCATTAAGTAAACACTTAGTTTTTGGATAATATCTGGCAATTAAATTGAAATTCAGGTATTTTACTGAATTTTGTGCAGTACAGACTTCTTGTCATTGGGTCGTTCTTGTCTCACGGTTTAATAATAATATTACAGTTTTATTTACGAAAGAAAGAGAAAGAAAATACATTTATTCGGAAAAGTAACTTAAAGTAACTTAAACGATTACATAAATGATCAGACAAGGAAAGCAGTTAAGTATAGGGCTGCCATCTCTAAAAATTGGCTACCAGGACAAGACGCGTGAAAACCCCGGATTTTGGAGCCAAAAACCCGGACATGTCAACAGGTTTAGGTTTTTATTAAACTTGGTAAGTAGGTATAATAAAATATAGGCCAATGAAATAAAATCCTAAAAAAACGATTTAGAGCTTGCTGGAAATTAATTCTTCGAAAATTTTTAATTACATTGGTCTAAAAATTCAAAATATTTTTAAACCCGGACTACAAATGAAATCCTGCCCGGACCCTCCCCGGACGCCCTCTAAACTAGGACAAATCCGGGGAAACCCGGACGGATGGCAGCCCTAGTTAAGTACTATTCACGAGACGGACCCACCTCAGCGGCTCAGGAGCTAGCGCTGGTCTTCCGGTGGGACCGTAAGGCCGTCATTGCAAGTTGCGCGTACAGTCACCAGCATTAATATGTGACTATCAACGGCCTGCAAAAATATCTGATCATTGGTGAAAGGCATATATATATATAAAGGTATATATATATATATATATATACATACATCCAGCAACGCATTCGCGGCAGTATTCTTTTTGCAGTCATGCCTAAACATTTATGAACCCCATACTAACGTGTTGAATTCTTGACTTCCTGGATATATTTATCATATTTTATCCAACGGGCCAACCTTTTTACGTCCACGCTAAACAGTTTGTTGGGATTCGTAAGTGCGACGTTGCCGGTATTGTGATGTGTATCTATCTCTTTCATTCGTTCGCACTAGTCAGTTTGTTGTATATACAGATTCATTTTTAAACGGTTTTTATTTGTATTTTATCCCGTTTGTTATTTGTTTATTTATTTATTTGTTTGTTTGGGTCAAATCTTGCTAGTTAAATTTGACCCACTTCCATTGGTATGATTGAATTGAAACGATAACCAAAAATGGGCAAATTTGTATGGGCACTGTCCGCAGCCACCAACAGAAACGAAACATGTCTCATTTAATAGATCTTGGCGACCTGATATGACGAGGATCGCCCTATATATGGTTTTTTTTTGGGGTTTACCTGTTATTGCTAGTAACATAATGTTTCTGTAACCTTCTTCCTGTAACTTTCAATTAAAAAAAACAACACACATAGGGCGATCCTCGTCATAGTAAAAAATCATCAGGCTGCCAAGATCTATTAAATGAGACATGTTTCGTTTCTATTGGTGGGTGGGGACATTTCTGCCCATGGTCCTTTAGTATGGATATGTGTGTTGGATGACAATGCATTATTATCAAATATTATGGAGCGGATTTGATGATGGAGCCGGATGATGAACTCATGGTTTCTGGTTCTAAATAATATTTAGGGTCAGATGATTGAGTCAGAAGCAGGTAAAAGAACTCTTTTTCTTTCTTTTGTTTACGTATTTTATAATAATAGCTGGTTTTACAAGATTAACCACGACAAAGGATGATACACTCAGGGTGGGGTCCGGACTAGGGAACTCCTCATTAGTGGGCAGCATAGACTATTATCGGCTACATTGACATCGTTTGGTCTCTTTCGTCGAACCCAAATGTACCAAACAGATGTACCGTCAGTTCGGATCGACTTTGCAAGAGGCGGCGTACACCTTATTCATCATAAAGCCATACAGTTTCTACCAAACATTGCCATTAATTTTGTCATGGGCTTTAGCTGTCCTCAAAATACAAAGGTTCGAAATTGTTTGAAAAAGGGCAAGCTTATTATGTGGCACTGATTCGAGTTAAGTCTGTAAAGCCTTTCGAAAGATTATAATATGTATTGAGGAGTTATGACTGCAAAAAATTTACAGGAAAGAAACCTTGTAATGTAATGAGGCATTAAATGAAGTACTTAAATAGAATGAGAAATAATTGATCGATTCCGGCTTTACTTTGAGGAGGTCCATATCCAAACTAAACAAATATAAGCGATAAATGTATGATTGTACTCATTATACTTATACTTTATAGCTCATGGTACTTTGGTTTGATAATTAACAAAATTGAGATATGGTTCTTTTGTCAATAGTATAACTGGTATAGCAGCAGGTGAACGGCTGTTTTGGTGCTTTGAGAATGGACTCGGAGAGTTTCGAAACGCGCGTCTGTGTATATAGGTGGTGTTAGTTGGGTATGTGTGACATGTGAGACCGTAGCGTGCCACAGGGGTCACTGCACACCTTTATAACACGTTTTCGAAATATGTGTGTTCGTTCGCAGATTTCTACCTGCAATTAAAGTTTGCGCGAAATAGCGATGACGGCGTATTATTTTTGGTAATTTAATTTAAATTTAACTAGGACAACGCCTGATAATAATACGAAAGCCCAATAGTTCTACAAGGACGCTCAGTAATTCTATATGGACGCCCGATTGTTCTATACGGACGCACGATTGTTCTATATGGACGCACGATTGTTCTATACGGACGCACAATTGTTCTATATGGACGCACGATTGTTCTATACGGACGCACGATTGTTCTATATGGACGCACGATTGTTCTATACGGACGCACGATTGTTCTATATGGACGCACGATTGTTCTATACGGACGCACGATTGTTCTATACGGACGCAGGATTGTTCTATACGGACGCACGATTGTTCTATATGGACGCACGATTGTTCTATACGGACGCACGATAGGTTCAATTACCTATGAAAGTAGTAGGTATATGTACAGTCATGGAATTTAATGTCAAACCCACCTACGGTTCAATATCGTACGTAAGTCATGTACATCATACATGTAAAATCAAGGTGTTACAAAATTGTTTATGACAGTCACTTTAAGAGCTTATAGCTCTGCTAGAGTAGTTACGACGTCGCTTTGACGTGTCGACCAACAAACAAACAACATTTCAACAAAATGGATTTGAAATCAAATTCCTTACATACAAGCACTGCAATACAAACCTTCTTCTAAAATTACTCTATTTAGTGGTGAAAACCGCATCAAAATCGGTTTGGTAGTTTCAAAGATCTAAGTGTACAGATAGCGGGAAGTGATTTTGATGATAAGTAGGTAAGTTAAGTAAGTAGAATCCTTAAGCCCCTATATTAAATTATAATCATTTGAATAAAAAACGAAAACTCAATAGTACAGAATTAATTTCTTACCTTCCTGTGTTACGAGACATGGCGGGAACGCGACGAAACGTCGCCCGCACAACCACGTCCGCACCGTTCCCCGGCTCCCGGCCAGTAATACACACTCATCTATGTCCCGGCCAACTGATTTGACCAATCGTGCGTCCGCGTCGCGGAATGCGAACTGCAGATAACTTACTTCTAGCTTAGCAACGTGGCTTAACTTTATTTTACCTAAGGATTACTTAAAATATACTAATTTCTCTTCGTTTTAAAAAACAGCTGATTGGTTACTTAGATTTTTTTAGTGTATAAAAAATAAAGTTTTACTTAGGTTAAAGAGGGTTAAAGGATTTTCTGATTTTCAATTAAGTTTTTTATGTTAACTTATTTATAGTCTAGTTTTTAACGAAAGATTTTTTAGAAGTTAACTAGCCTTTAGGAGAGTTAAAGGATGTTGACCTATTTTTAGGCTAGGAAAAGTGGTTAACTTTGTTGTAACTAAACAAATTATTAAAAAACAAGTAGATTTCGTGAAGTTAAGAGAATTTTGCCCTCTTATAGATAAATTTTGTGCCTTAACTAGTATTTAATTAAGTAAATCTTAAAAATAGTGTCACTTAACTGTTTCACGACAATCGGTACCTCCGAAACCGAGGAATGTAGGAGATATGTTTCTTAGAACAAAATGTAGAGAATTTTGCGCTCTGTAATTTGGCATCATTAACTCGAAGCTGACCAAATGCGGCTTAACCCTTTTTTAGCTTAAATACGGCAGAACGGACAACGGGTCACTTAAGCAAAAATATAATAAATCCCTTTGATCCGCTATCCCGTGGGAATTTCAGAAAATCCTGAAACTGGTTATTAGCTGTTATTATTACCTACTTACACGTCAAATTTTAAATCTCTAGTGATTATAGTTACGGAGGTAGAGTCACTTTGATTGGAAAATATAAATCATGTATTCCTATCGAGGGAATTTCGAATAATCCCTTCTTACTATACCTCTAAGATAAGATTGGTTTTTTGGAATCTTTTTGTATTTTTTATTTCAATTCCAAATTTTTACTTTTACGGTCATCCCGTAAAACCGAAACTGAAAATACAAACTGAAATATAGATGCACAGAAAAATAAGACCATCACTGGGAATCGAACCCAGGTCCTCGGTAATCCGTACCGCGTGCTATACCGCTACACCACTGATGGTCAACGGTACCGACACGAATTTCCCTATGCACCTTATATCTCAGCTTGTGTTTCTTACTTAGCTAGGACACCTAGAGTACCCTCTAGGATACTCTAGGTGTATGTCTGCCAAATTTTAAGTCTCAGGTGCAGTGGTTTAGACTGTGTTTTGTCTGCCAGTCAGTCAATAAGGGTCTTCTTTTATAGGCATGGTTGAATTTCCCTGTTAAGAAATTAAGTAAATTTAAATAATTACAGACAAAGCATATAAATTTAAGATGTTTATTCATGATTATTTTGTTTTAAACAGGTAAAGTATATAAACTATAGGTATCATAGGTGGAAATCGTCTGACGTAAATGAAAACCGTAATAATACTAAATGCCTAATGTTTAGATGAAACAAAGGAAATAATTACAGCAATAAACATTTTTAGTGTGACACGGCATTCATTTTAAATTGTTTAAATCATCTTCGCTTACACAAATATTATAGAACTATTTTAGTTAGTTTTTTAGTTGTTATTATCATTAGGGTGATGCCGCTAAGCGTTTAATCCGGGCTTTTATGCATTAAATAATTAAAGGATAAAATGACAGCTAAATAGTACGTGAAACAATACGAGTACTACTTATTGTCTAAAACTCTAAGGAACATGCGCCGGCTGAAGCGCTCAGTGGCGCCACCCTCATAATAAAAGCTATTCAAAATGCTATAACATAACAAAACCACCTTTTCTAATTATATAAAATAAAAAGTAACCAACATCACACAAAAATTACACGCATTTAACCAAGGTCCTTATTAAAGTTAGGTGTGCTTATACCACAATACAACCGGACATCCAATAGCTACTGTGGCTACTTATGACATTATTACCATAAAGAAGTAACCAATATTATAAAAAAATCACATTGACATGCATTTAAATAAGGTCCTTAATAGGGTAAAGTGTGCTGATAGCACAATAAAACCGGACATCCAATAGCTAGGTACTCTAAATGACGTATGGTCAACAACATTAAACGGGTGCCAGTGGCTCCTTTCATGAAGCTACAGGACGCATATACGGTCAGAAAGAGACCCGCTGGATTAAGTGTAACTTGTAGCTTTGTGAAAAGGGCCACTGATAACAATTTACGGAGGTCTTAATTTAAAACAAGTAAATACCTTTTGCTTTATTCCTATTGTTACACAGATAAAACTACTTAAAAAGAGAAGGCGTTGAACATTAAAACTCTTTAAACTAAAAACAATTACTTTGCTCACCTGCGACCACACTTGTAAGATAGAGCTAAGTCTATGCGACAAATGAACGTTTTCGTGTTTTGTGTTTATTGTGTTCAGCGTTGCATGAAAACATATATTTGTCGCCTGACGTAGCTATCTTGATCACACGTGGTCACGGGTGGGCAAAGTAATTGTTTTCAGTAGATACCTATGGACCTCCGCGATGTAACGTCTGAGTCAATCAATAATTTAAAACTCTTTTGTTATTTATTGTCTCAATAAAACTTTTATGTTATTTATTTTTATTGATCTACCGTTTCTCAATCAGACGCAAGACTCATCATAGTTATTTAGTTCTAGAAGAATTAACTTTTTAGTTGCAAATATCAATCATCGTTTTGAATAAGTATTTTGTATGTATACTTTAATTTTAAGTCAGTCTTTGTTGTGAAGAAGTGTAGGATATTTATTTTTTAACTCGTCACATTCTGCGCGTTTCGGGGTTTTTTTTTCATGTTTAATATGTTCTTTAAAATGTTTGGTCACGATATTTTTCTGTTCAGCTGTCCAAGGAACAAGTGTTCTCTTTTTTTTTTGTGGAAGTCTTGTCCGTTAAATCTTTCAAAGGAAGTTGTTTAGGAATTTGCGATGAATCTTCTTCGTCATTTTGCGATGAGCCTTCTTCTTCTAATTCGAAATCAATAACTTCATGATTCTCTATTTCGGTTCCTTTAATCTCTTCATCCATTTCTAAGTCTATTTTGTCCAAAGCTTTACCCTGATACATATCTGCTTTTCCATCTTCCATTAACAGTAACAGTTTAGAGATTTTTGCTGTCTGGTAAACGTCACTAGGTAGTCTATAATTGTTTTTATGAACGCTTAACGTGTGACCCATAAACGTAGCTAATTGTTCGAGCTCTGTATCAGTCATAGCAAATAATTGAGTCATTGTTGCCAAATGTTTCCGAAGACGCGTAGCCGTCAAAGCCCTATAATTTTTAGCTCCGCATACTTTTGCGTACTTTTCTAATATTTTGTAGTCACAAACAGCTATCCCTCCTGCCTTCACGAACAGTAAATTATTGTCACTTCCGATATACATGTCCCTCACTGATAATATTTTTTTGATGTCATCTTGAATTTCAGTAGTGAATAGAACTGGTACTGGTCTACCTCTTTTACCCCGGATAACAATTCTTTTCAATTTATCTACCAATATCCTTTCCGTTGAAGAAAGAACTTTGTCAAATTCCTCGTATTTATTGCTATCATTCCCGTAATCATTGTAATAGCTTAATTTGACACGCTGTAATTCCCCGGGCCTGCGTCTATGGAGAAGGAGCACGCGACAGTATGTATGTAGACTCTACCAAATTATTAAAAGCATCAATATATCGTATATATCGTAATCTAGTACCCATACTACAAGCTTTGCTTAGTTTGGGCCTTGTTCGATTTGTGTAAGATTGTCCCCAAATATTTATTTATTTATAATAAGGTAGGTAGGTAGGTAGATGTTAATAACTCACAAAATAAAACAAAGTAGGTATAATGCTGTTAAATTATTATTGTATGTTCTCAATTTTTTTTTTTTATGGCTACGAGAACATTAGCCAATGACAAAGTTAGGGAAACAGTTGTTATAATATGATAAGACGGTAATAGGATTACAGAAAAAGTTTAGGATCAGAAAGGATTGGAGTTAACGTGTAGGAGTTATATACGAAATAAAATTATAATTTGATATCATTTTTTTCTATGAATGATGCTAATATGGTATATATATCACTGGTATTAAGATACAATAAACAAATAATGGAGGTGGGAAAGGGAATTGGAATTGATTGGAGTTGAGAGAAAAGATCAGAGTGGTCGTAAAGCGAGCATGAGAAAAAGATGTGATTCAGGTCTCCATATTCTCCACAGGAGCATGTAGGGCTATCAACTATTTTAAACTTGTGTAAGTGCGCTGGAGTACACACATGGCCCAAACGTATCCTGCAGAGAACAGAAGTGGTCCTTTTGCTTAAAATAGTTTTGTGGAACCAAGGCTTATGTGGTAGAGACTCTTGAACAAGGCGATAATATTTCCCTTTAGATGAACTATCAATCCAGAGTCTATTCCATTCTTCATATAAAAATGATTTGGGTAGATTAGCCAGATCGTGACAGAAATTGACATATGGAAACGTATCTCCATCAACAATAGCCTCGTTTGCCAATTGGTCAGCTCTCTCATTTCCTAAAATTCCAACGTGACTAGGAATCCACGCAAAGACTACGCGGAGACCTTTTTTGGAGCATTTAAATAATCGATCTCTAATGTTGAAAACAATCTGGGACTGCTTGTGAGATTTAAACGGAAACTTTTCTAAAGACTGTTAAGAACTAAGGGAATCACAAAAAATTACAGTGTTTTGCAACTTTGATAAAAGAATATATTCGACTGCTTTTAAGAGACCGTAACATTCTCCTGTGTATACAGAAGATTCTGGAGGTAGTTTAATTTTTTGTATAATTTTATTTTGTGGATGGTAAACTCCTACACCGACACAAGTTGTATTTGAATGTTTAGAAGCATCGGTGAAAATATAATGCCAATTGTCCCATTTTTCATTGACTATACTATTAAATTTTACATTTTGATAAAATGTATTTTTATGAATATCCAACTTATATTCTACTTGTGGAGTTGTAAGAAGTGAATTATAGCTATATTGATACAAAGGCAGCAAATGGCTTCGATGAGTAGGTGCTATGATGTTGTTGTATCTTTTAAAACTTTTAACAAGACATGGTGCGTCTTTATATTTCCAGTAGGGAGAAGAAGATACTTTCTGAGATAGACTACAAATTTTATGGTATAGAGGATGGTATTTTAACTGAAGACTTCGGAAGAAGAACCTATCACTTAAATATTGCTGTCTTAAACTAAATGGTGGTTCGCTACATTCAACCTGCAAACAGTTTATGGGACTGGATTTCATTGCACCAGTTATGAGTCTTAAAGCTTTTGCCTGAATGTTATCTATTTTTTTTAATGACTTGACATAACTAGGATGCAATAGAAATGTTCCATAATCTAATACACTTCGTATTATTGCGTTATATAAAAGCCTCATCGTGAAGGGATGGGCACCCCACCACACTCCTGAGAGACATCTAAGGATGTTTAATTTTTTTTCGCATCTCTGTGCGATATATTCAAAATGAGAGAGGCCAGTTAATTTTGCGTCTAGTATAACTCCTAGAAATTTTACCTCATCTTTTACAGGTAGTAATAAATCATTATACACAATATTAACAGTAGGAGGAGTTCGTTTACGTGAAAATAGAACTACAGTGCTTTTGGATACTGATAGTTCCAGACCGTTTTCTCCCAACCAAATCTTAAAGTCATCTAATGCCGTACATAGCGACCCATTCATGTCGTCTATAGATCGTCCAGACACATAAAAAAGAAGATCATCCGCATATTGCAGTATATTAACATGCCTGTTCACTAATGGTTCTAAATCATATGTGTATATGTTATATAAAAGAGGGCTCAAAACAGAACCTTGAGGCAGACCTTTCCAAATTGTTCTGGCTACGTATTTATTTGTGCTTGGATCTATACAAAACTTAACAAATCGTTCACATAGCATGTTGATAATAAATTTAATCAATAAGGTTGGAACATTCAGCTGAATCAACTTTTTTTTCAAAATTGAAATATTTACATTATCATATGCACCTTTTATATCTAGGAAAGCTGCTAATATGGAATGGTTATTAGAAAAAGCTAATCGAATATCTGTGGTAAAGATGCTAAGACTGTCAAAAGTGCATTTACCTTTCCTGAACCCAAATTGACTTTCTGATAGCAACTTATTATGTTCTAGAAACCATTCTAAGCGATTTTTAACCATATGTTCAGCTATTTTTGCTAAAACAGATGACAACGCTATGGGTCTGTAGGAAGACGGATCTGATTTAGGTTTGTTTGATTTCAGTAATAAGATTAAAATTTGTGTTCTCCGAGTCCGAGGAACAATCCCCGTTAGCATTACTTTATTGATCAGTGAGAGATAGTAAGTATTGTCATCAAGGTTTGACAAGAAAGAATATGGGATTCCATCTTCACCTGGTGCTGAATCTTTAATAGTTGAAAGAACCCCTTTTAATTCACACAATGTAAATGGAGAGTTCAGATTATGATCAGTAGGATTAATATTGCTATTTGTTGCAGGTGATAGTAAGGGAGGATGCAAGACAAATTGTTCAGGAGCGGAAGCTGGTGCCAAACAATCCATAATTTGTTCTGCTAAATTATTATTTATTTTTGGTTGTTGATTGTCATTAAAAGCGGATCTAAATTTTCTAATATTTTGCCATACAATAGAGGGTTTTGTACCAGGGCAAATAGACAAACAGAAACTACGCCATCTTTCAAATTTCTTTTTCCGTAGTAATTCCTTAGTGTCATTGGCTACCTTTAGGTAATTATCAAAATTATAGTCTGTCATAGACATACAATATTGTCTTTCAGCCTCCTTTCTTTGTTTAACTGCAAGGGTGCAATCTTTATCCCACCATGGTGGCGATGGTATTATGCTTTTTCCACAACTTTTTAGGGGAAAAGTTTCGTCAGCAGCTTGTATCAGTGCCTTAGCTATGAATTCAGAGCAGTCTGAAGTATTAGTAGAATTTATTTCTGGAACATTACGCATTGCCTGACTTACTTTTTCTCTGAATGACATCCAATCAGCGTTTGTTAAATTATATTTTTGACGTGGTTGTCTTACCACCCTAATAGGTTTGTTATATGGGAAAGTGACCACCAATGGGTAATGGTCACTACCATATGTGGATTCCATAGGACACCAGGAAAGGAGTGATGCTAGATCAGGTGTACAAATAGATATATCTGGTGAGCTTGTTGATCTGGCAAGGCGAGTCGGGGCACCAGTATTTAATACACACAGATCATGAGAAGTTAGTAGATCTAGTAACTGTTCTCCATAATAATCAGTTGTGTTACAACCCCATAACTGATTGCGACAGTTGAAGTCGCCTAAAAGTATGAATGGTTTTGGAATAAAATTAATGATCTGATTGATTTCATGAAAAATTTGGTTACTTGGATGGGAATAATATACAGATATGTAACAGATATTATTTACAGTCACAGCACAAATTGAAAGGTCATTACTGTGTAAAGGTAGGGTTACAGGAGTAAAAGAAAATAGATTGTTGATAAGTATGGCAACTCCACCATACCCATCAGGTCTATCCTCACGAACACAGGAGAAACCTGGGATTTTGAGAACAGAATCCCGTTTAAGCCATGTCTCTTGAAGACAGATAACAAAGGGGTCAAGTTTGTTAATAATATAAATTAGGTCTTGTTTTTTAGGTATTAAGCTCCGGCAATTCCACTGAAGCGCTTTGGCTCTGTGGGCCATTATTATATTTTGATATATTGTATAGTGTGTCAATAATTGCTGCAGCGTTGGACGGTGATACGATGTTAGATTGTGATAATAATTGAATAATTAACTAAATGATGTCTGAGATTTGCATATTTTCCTTATTATTGTTTGCATTGTGAATGGGTTTATGTTCTGATATGACTGGATTTCTAACAATATTAGCATGGGCATGATAGTCATACCCCTTTGAAAGCTTTGGTGGTGCCTTTGGTTTCAGAAAAACTGTTTTCTTGTATGACACATTTTGTGAATTTGGTAAGTTTTGTGAGCTTGAGGTGTTTTGTGTATCTCTAGATGTATTTGGCAGTGGTGGAGAAGTGAGTAGGGCGTCTGCATATGATACCCTTGAAACTGGTGGGTGTATTTTAAGTGCTTCTATGTAAGAGATGCAACTTTTACTCATTGTTTCTTTAATTGCCTTTTGTCTGTCATATTCCAGACATTTTTTATCAATGGCTTGGTGGCATCCCTTGCATAGAATACACCAATACCTTTCCTCTTCCACATTGCAGTTGCTACCAGAGTGGCCTTGGCCGCACTTGTAGCATCTTGGAGTAGACCGACATTGGTTTTTTACATGCCCAAATCTACAGCAATTATAACATTGTATAGTGGGGTATATATATAGCTCTACAGGAAGAGCAGCGTAACACATGTAAACCCGGGTGGGGAGGGTTCGACCATCGAAAGTTGCAACAATAGTACCTGTGTTAACATATTGATTAGTACCATCTATACCAGCTGTAACCTTCCTTTTCAATCTTCTCAACTTTATAATTGGGCCAGACCCAATTGGTACATTAATGTTGGCTATGACTTCATCATCTGACCAATCAGAAGGGACACCCCTTATAACGCCTAAACGTGTAACGTTAAACGTGAGTATAAAGGCTTTGTACTTTTAATTTGTTAAAATTTTGTTGGATAAGAACATATTAGCATCGTTGAAATTTGCAAATTCCATACTAATCCTGTTCCTACCTATGCGTTTCAAGGTACCATTAACAATACCATTAATATTGTATCGTTTCAAAAAACGACCAAATGTAACTGGGTGGAGAATAGTGGCATCATTTGCATTTGATGTTTCTTTTTGGACATGGATTATGTATGGTGATAAATCAGTCTTTACGTATAGAGAGCGACCAACCGGCATACGAGTAGTAGTATCGGTAGTATTATTACTGATGTTTAGATCATGATTGTAATCATTTAGTACACTGTGTTGGGGAGTCTGATAATTTACTTTCACATCTTTTTCAGTTATTAAACATTGACAATCATTTTGTGCATCTTTAATACCCCCTTTCCTTTTTCTTTTATGACACAGATTGCATTTCACTAAGTCGTTTTCGTTTAAGTAAATTTTGTTCAGATGTGGAGCAGTCTGTGTCCATAGACGACTCCAATGCGTCAACTAATACATCAATAGATGATTGAAGAGGAAATTCTGTCCCTCCTCCAGGGTCGGGCGGATCGCCCATATTTACAAGTTAATAAAAAATTACTTACCAAAGTATATACACTGTAACTATTTACAACTATACATATAATACAAATTAATTGAGGTAAATATATACACTTTAATCTACTTAACAACAATCCTTAGCTGATTATAATTATAATTTCAAATTTCACAAAAAACCGCGTCCTCTTCTCACGAAGTTTCCCGCCCTTTCAATGTTCTCAATTACCTATTGAAGGTCATTTTTGCTAATTTCCAATTTACCCTCATGACTAAAGTAATGGCAGAGTCTTTCTCTTATCTGTTTGGCATCATTAGTTGAATTTCGGGTAGGAGTGGGTTCCAAATCGGTCAATTCAATATCAGTAGCTTTTGTAACTTTCCAGTTTGATGCCAAGTAGCGACGGGATTTGGTTTTCATTAAGTAGTTATGTAAATAACAGCAAGCCGTTACTATGGTTGAGGCTTTTCGTGGCTCAAAGCATATTGCCTTTTGAAATACACCGATTTTTTTTGTTATTATACCAAAAGCACCTTCAATAACTGATCTAGCTCGTGACAGCCGCCTGTTAAATTCTTTTCGCTCATTATTATTGATACATGCACTTTGTGGATATGGCTTCATTAAATTTTTCCCTACTGCAAAAGCCTCATCAGATATAAAAACAAAAGGAAAACTTTCGGTTGTGTATGGCAATGGCGATGGTTCTGGTATATCTAATTCGCCTTTACTATAGAGATCCCAGAATTTTGTGTAAAATAGGACACCACCATCCGATACTCGACCATTCGCACCAACGTCAATCATTATGAATTCCTTATTTGCATTTGCCAGTGCCATCAAGACGATACTAAAGTGACCTTTATAATTAAAATAAAGTGACCCTGAGTGTTCTGGTCTTTGGATCTTGACATGTTTACCATCCAAAGCTCCCAAAGAATTCCAAAATTGATATTTATCACCAAAATCAGCGGCAATTCTTTTCCATTCCTCTTTTGACGGCTTCTGAAATGGAAAAAAATAGTAGAAGTTAATATAGTACGTTTTCTTTTTTCAGGCTAGTGATGATAATCAAAATGAAGCTGAATCTGATCAAGCTCAAAAAGAGCAAGAAGTTGCTGCGACTATTTCTTCATTCGTGGCAGCCCCACAACCACCCGCAAGACCGCCTCCTCTTAGTTCCAAGAAAAGTGTCCTTAAAACACAAAATGAATTACTGGAACGAGCATGCAATTATTTATCAGAACCCCAAGTTAGTGGTGCTCGTTCAATAGCATTTGACTGGGCAGAAACGTTAGAACGACTGACCCCTACTCAAAGATTATATGCCAAGAAGGCCATTAATGATGTGCTATTTGAAGCGGAATTGGGAAATTTGCACAGATACTCAGTTCAAATAAATGTAACATCAACCCCTTCACCTGCACCATCTCCCTTTTGCCCATTTCCACCTGAATCATCTTCCTACTCACACACAACATCTCTCGAGTACATCCAAAGCCCTGTCACAGCTTCTCCCGCACAATCTCCCAACTATATCCAAACCCCAGTCACAGCTCCTCCCGCGCATTCTTCCAACAACATCCAAACCCAAGCCAGAGCTTCACCCGATCAATCACCCATCTACATTCAAACCCCTGTCACATCTCCCACGCATTCTTCCAACAACATCCAAACCCAAGCCAGAGCTCCTCCTGCACAATCACCAATCTATATTCAAACCCCTCTCACAGCACAATCACGCATCTACACCCAAACCCAAGCCAGAGCTCCTCCCGCACCCCCTGTCACAGCACAATCACGCATCTACACCCAAACCCAAGCCGCAGCTCCCGCACAACCTCCGGTCTACACTCTTCACATTCCGTCCCCATCTTCTATGTCTCAAGACAGCGAATATACAGCTGGTTCGTTATTCGCTCAATTTGAAGCGGAATAATAATATGATGATTAAATTAGTAACCTAAACAATTACATAGTGTCATTTTAATTACATTGTTTTAAGCAAAATAATAAAAATTATTAATAAATCGTTTTTTTTTACTTACCCTTATATAAGGCTGTAGGACATAAATTAATACTTCGCATGTCTGAATAATTGACTGACTGATGGCAGCAGGTGACATTACTGCAGAATATTTAAGATCTTTAATATTCCTTCCAGTAGCAAGGTATCGTAAAGTGACAGCTAATCTTTCTTCGGCGGATATTGCTTTCCTCATACAGGTATCTTGTTTTTCCAAATATGGTTTGACCATTTGCAACAGATGATCGTAGCAGGCTTCTTTCATTCGATAGTAATTTTGGAAGTCTTCTTCTTCATCCTGTTGTCGTATTTCATTTAATAAATTAAGATGCGTGTAATGTTCTCTTTTTTGTAGCCAGGTTTTCATCCATCGCTTCCTTTTTACGCGTTTCTTGAGCAGTAAAGCGATAATTATAATAGCACAGGCTCTTTTTTTCTTCAAAATATCCATGGCTTGGCAGGATCAGGTGACTCACTTGACTGTCGTCTTCACTTTACAAATGCTGACTACGTAAGTTTTATCAGTCTGCTGTCAGTCTAGACTGAGCGTGTAACTGTGTTTTTCATCCATCATTCTGGCATCAGTCTTAGCCGGACCAAACTGATGGACTGAACTGACGCCAAACTGATCGTGTAACCCTTGTCTTACGGGATAAAATATCGATCATATCATAATAACTGTTTAACAGCGCCATCTAGTTCATTTCTTGTGAACACTTAACAAAATCGCCAACTCTTGTGTTCAAACGATTATAGAACGTAAGGTGTCCATCCATTTAATGCAGGCCATTGTACATGGGACGTATTACGAAACCAGAACGAAAAAAAGGAGCACACACAGCAGATGCAATGCAAAGGCAATTGACTTAGTACGAGGTGGGATGAGTATTCGTAAGGCCAGTAAAAAATGCCAACTTCGTTATCCCACTGTTAAGACTGTACGTGAAAAAAGTGTCCACGGCAACGAATCAGACCATACGACTGACGCCAAACTACGAAGTAAATAAAATATTTACTGCAGAAGAAGAGGAGCTATTGAAATATATTGAACACTGTGCTGGCCTATTCTACGGCCTCACTGCTAAAGATTGACGACGCATTGCGTATCAAATGGCCAAAGCAAACAACCGTATAACATGCCCCAGTCATGGATACGTGAAGAAATGGCTGGATATGAATGGCTTCGTGCATTTTGAAGGAGACATACTCAAATTTCTCTCAGGAAACCTGAAGCTTGCAGCTTGGCGAGAGCTACTGCTTTTAATAAGCACAACGTAGTTTTTTTATTAAAGAATTTGAAAAACTGCCATGGAAAGACATCCCAGCTTTGCAGATGGAACTAGACTTTATAATCTAGACGAAACTTCCACGACAACTGTCCAGCGACCAGGAAAAGCCTTAGCACCGAAAGGCACCAATGTATTAAAAGTTACAAGTGGTGAGAGGGGTACCAACGTCAACGCGATGGGACAAGCCATTCCTCCAGCTATGGTATTCCCGAGGAAAAACTTTAAGGAACACATGATACATGGAGCACCACCAGGTACATTGGGTTTGGCTGCACCGACTGGGTGGATGAATGCAGATATTTTCGTGGATGTTATGAAGCATTTTATTAAACATGTCTCGGCTTCTAAAGATAATCTGCACTATTGCTGATGGATAACCATGAAAGCCATCTCTTGATAGAAGCAATTGATATTGCGAAATCTTCAGGAGTTTATTTTGACCTTACATCTACATACGACTGCAAAGATGCAACCGTTGGACGTTGGATTGAATGGCCCTTTTAAAACGTATTACTTTTAAAACAGTAGACTCCTGGTTGTTGACACATCCCGGGCAATCTCTAACTATTTATCATGTGGCGGAGTGCGTTGGTCAAGCATATTTTAAAGCTATGACTCCTAAAAATATAGTAAATGCATTCAAAAATGTGGGATATTTCCATTCGACGACTGTATTTTTACAGAAATTGATTTCATGTCCAGCAGTGTAACGGATAGGCCACGTGAATCAACCTCAAACGACGTACAAAATGATCCAGAAGAAGTGCAAAGATATGCTATATATAGATAGCTAGTCAGTCAGTCAGTCAGTTTCTTCTTTTATATATATAGATAAAGGGTTATTGAACTTCATGAGACTGATTTGTATGTGCCACTAAATAATAAGTATAATATAACTAAACTTTATAGATCTCGTTAGCGATTTGTTCTAAATAGTATTATTGGAGAATTTTGTTTTTGACATACTCCGAAAACTATTGATAGTGTGAAGGCAAAAAGGCAAACCAATAAAAGTTAAATAAAAATTACAAATTATGAAACAAAATTAAAAAATAAAACTACATACAAAATAAATTATAATCAATTTGTGGCTTACCTACAGATAAATGAGGTGTGTTCCGCTCGGAGTGAGTTTGCCGATTGACGACGATGGCAATTTATAGGCCTTATATGCTACAAAATGCGAATCGTATCATGCCGTCCCGCTCTCGCTAATAGTATTTAACAGAAGTACTCTCCTGGAAGATCCTAGCAAAGACTCCATTTTTATCTTTAAGAGTCCGCAGCAAGTAGCGCTCAACTCCGCGTTGAGATCACGCGCTAACGCTTTAAAATGTTGTTGTTTCACCTAGAGTAAGACAGGGCGCTAGAAAGAAAGCAAGAGCGCGCTAGCGGGAAGGCGGAGCTAGAGACATGTCACAGTAACAATATTGCAGTAAAATATCTTCATACAATGGTGAAATTATTGCAGTATCTAAGTAGAATATAACAGTAGAACATCTCCAGACCAAGATTATAATATATACAGCGCGGGAGGGCAGCTACCGGCTAGGATATTATTTGGCGTTCCAAAAACGTAAATGTACATTACACTACACATTACGCTGTAAAACTTTTACTGCCCATGGTGAGTACACAATTTTACGTCTTCACCTTGCCAGAAAGTGGGTTTTACCATACGCATAGCGGGCGGTAAAACTCACATTATGGCCAGGTGTGGCGTAATAGTACATTATGTCTTAAGGGCGGTTAATAAGAAATTACGAACGAGAGTATTAGAAGCTCAAAGTCAAAGACTGAGGACTAGGTCGATGTTCATAATTATAGTACCGCCCGTGCGACTTACAATGTTTTCATCACATTTGCGAGTAAAATTGTATATGTGTAAAAGAAAAATATTATTGTTACAAAAATTGCCGATACCGCTGGTGCAGTTCTTGGCAGCGCCAGCTACCAGCCGCCCTCCGCCTCCCGCAGCATGTGCCTGACATGCGTGCACGAGGTCCTCCTGCTAGTCGTGCAGAACCTGCGCGCGCAGCAGTATTAGTACGCGCAACAACTCATAACGCCAAAAAAAGGCCCTTAGGTTTTATTAAGGACTGCAACCAAGTTAGCCTGCAGCTTACGACACTGTTTACGAGCAAGTGTGATGAAATAGTATATTGTACAACAAAAGCATAAAACGAGCAATTTTACCCGAGACGTTCATATAGCCACCCGAGCCACGGCGAGGGTGGATAGAAACGTCGAGGGGAAAATGGGCTCAATGCTAGAGTTTTACACTCTGCTTTTCACTTCGCTTGCGAAGAAATGAAATAGCAATAGTAAAAATAAATGTTCACTTATTTTGTACCTTTTATTTTTCATGCTTTACTATATTAGTTTTATTGATTTATTTTCATCGATTTGATTGATTTTTAGGTGTAAAAAAATAAAAAAATATGTAGAAACTCTTTTGTTTGTGGTTTCACACCTTGATTGCCTTGACCTTAGACGAAGATTCTACTTTATGCACTAGAGCATAAAAAGTTATTGTATGTTGCCTAGATGCAGCATGAACACGCACTTTACGAGCATGAGAAGTGAAATAGTCGATTGTACAACAAGAGCATAAAACGAGCCATTTTACGACGTTTACGATTTTAAGACGTTCGTTCCGGTACGGCGAGGGTGGATAGACACGTCGAGGGAAAAATGGGTTTAATGCTCGAGTTTTACACTGCTTTTTACTTCGATTAATTCGAGGAAATAGCAACAGTGGAAACAATGGTTCACTTACTATGTTTCTTTTATTTTTCATGAATTACTATATACATAATTCTATTTTTTTATTTTATTGATTTATTTTGATTGATTTGGTTAATTTTTAGTTTTATATAAATAAATAAAAAAGTTAAAAACTTTCTGTTTGTGGCTGGTTGACACCTGATTAGCTTGGTCTTAGACAAAGATTTTATTTTATGCACTAGAGCATAAAAAGTCATTTTATGTCGCTTAATCTCAGCATAAAAACGAACTTTACGAGCATGAGAAGTGAAAAGTATAATATCTATAGACTACAACATCAACTTGATTGGACACATTGAAGATTGGGTGTATTGAATAAAATAAAAAAAGTCATACAATATTGTGTTTTATTTTTTAATACATACAAGTATGAAAATTCGCTTATTTTTAAGAACTCTCTCGTATCGGTAACTTTCTAGGTAGACGCGGATCTATAATTTCAGGTAGTATGCATTCCATGTAAAATTTTCTCAATTTATTTAATATGCTCTCCCAGAATCCTGTATCCTTTTCGATTTTTTCGAATAATATGCCTTTTGGAGTCCACACCACGAAGATACAGTATCTTTTTTTTGTAATATTTAACTGACCTTGTACTTGATAAAAGTAGTTGTGATTTTGCTTCAGTTTTATTTTCTGAGGATCACTTTCGTCCAACACACAGAAAGTAATTTTTTTCTTTAAAATAGCTTCTGTTGGCGTCATATTTGCCGCCGAAGCTGGGCATTTGATCTCCACAATTGTTTCTTCGTCTATGACTCCGTCGGGACTCGCGCCTAAATACTGGTGTTCCTCGAGGATGTATAACCCACAAGGTGATACTTGCACTCCTAGTGCAGCTTCAGTCTCTTTTAAAGCGATGGGCTCATTCTCATTGCCGTATCTAGTAGCATCGCTACCTTTAAAATTGCTATATAAGAGTGTTTTTATAATATTTTTACACGACGTGGCAGCTCTTCTCTTACATATTTGACCAAACACTGACGCAGTAAGGCGTATTTTTCGTTGTTTGATCCATTCAGGGTTCGTTGCCTGCCCAACGGTATCTTTTTGGATATTTTCAAGTTCTATTTTACTTTTTGAAAAGTCTGCTAAGAGTGCTTGTTTTCTTTTTTCGTAGTGCTCAACTTCCATATCTGGTTCTTTTTCGATATCACCGTAATGTTCATCGGGTCCTGCGATACGTTTTCTTCGTTTTGATTTTTTGTCTTGGCTTGATTTTCTTTTCGCCTTTTCTGCCTGCCTCTTCTCATACTTCTGCGTGTAAGTCCCCAGTTCTTCATTTTTTGTTAATACTTTACTCATGGTTGCTACAAGACTCCCGGTGTTTCTTTTTGTAGCAGCTGCGTAGCAACGGGACTCATAAGATCCACGAAGGGAGTAATTTATTCGTTTGCCTCCTATAAATTTTGCGATTAGTGCATTAAACTGCTCAACAATATTGTTTGTTTGCCCCATAAGGAGACTTTCGGCATTGTTTAAAATAGGACTTATAGCGGTGTATATGTCATACCACAAGCCACAATCTTTCATTTGGCCTATGAAGTTTTCTTCGCCTGGTTTCGGGCCATTACAAAAATATGTTTTGCAGTTGGCATGCTCACCAAAAACGTGGCAAGGCCCGTTTCGTAGGTCTTTTTTTAATTCATTTACTTTCTCAGTAAAAGTTTTCCCTTCCATTTTCGAAGAAAAGTCTATTGCTCCTTTAATTGCCTTTCGTAGTCGCAATATGTTATCATTTAGGCATTTCCTCATGATAATAGGGACAGGTCCTTGTTTATTTTCAGTTTTTTTTGTCAAATTTCTCAATTTAGTGCAATAATTTCGTAATAAATGATTACTGCATTCTATTTTGTGTATAGCAGTGGAGTGGCCATATGGCAATGCTTCGTTTAAAGCACTCATGACACTGCTATCGCCATCACCAATAAGTTTGGTGTATTTCAAGCCATGCATATTTATGCTGCATTTAAAACCTTCTACTACACCGTCGGCTTCCATTGCTGTGGAGCTACCAGACCAGTTTTTAAAACATTTATGTTTCTTGACCTCAATCTTTTTATTACTTGCAACAGCGCATACAGAGCAATAAGAATTCCGTATTCCTAAAAAGAGAACCTTTTTAGTTTCATACCCAATAATGCACGCTACCCCGGATAATGAATTATAATTGCTGGTACGATATGATCTTTTTCCCCACGATGCGTCCGCTACTACTGTGATGTAGGGAACGCCATCAGCGTCTACGTTTCCTTTTTCAATTGCCATTTGTTTTTCTTCGAGTCCTGCCTCAAACATGCTCTTCAAAGAGATATCTTTTAAAACATCCCCAAGCAACAAATTCTCTTTCCCAAATGTTTTCTCCGCTATACATGGCATATCTAAATGAGCGCAAAGCTCATCTAATTGGGAAAAGCCACTACCCGAACATACGACTGCTTGAACAACATTTTTATTAATTTTAGACTCTAGTTTTTCATTATTAAATGCTTCTTTTTTGCCACACATTTTGCATTTGAAAAGAAAAGTTGACTGGAATCCGATTCTCGACTCCTTCACAAAATCCATATCTTTAAAGCTGCAATTAAATGGACTATGATCCACAGCCTTCATTTGTTCAAATAAATATTGAACATTGAAAATTCGTCGACCTGTCATTTTACGTACGACTTCCTCATTGCTATCATGATCAAGTTCAATTTGTAATGATGGTGTCGAGGACGGAGTACTCGGACTCAAATTTCTGAAAGGAAAAAAAAAGTTACGTTATATTTATACCATGCAAGGTTAAATCAGAGTATACGGTGAAATAAAAATATTTGATACTGCATTATGAGGCGTACACTACTACAGAAAACTTCTAACGCCGGTGACGCTATGCAAAAAATACGTTTCGATTTTCGGTGCCATATTGTGCGCGCGACTACATTTTTAATACAAGCTTTTTGCTGACTGTACTTGCATTTTCATCCAAACTACTTTTCCGTACCAAATGTGGAAGAAGTGGGTCAAATTCAACTCGCAAGATTTTACCTGCACATACATTCATAGGTACATACATTGCAACTATTGCAAGGTAAAAGCTTGTAAAAATAATAATAAAAACACCAACCTGCTAAAATTTTGAAATTGAGGCGGAGGATCGGTATTGTTATCACTATCAGACTGCTCACTGGCATGCTCTCCGGTGCCAAGCGTACTGCACATGTAAAAAATACATACATAGTGAAATGACGTCAGTCGCCATTAGTCAAAGTAATAACAGAGACTACCAGAGGTAATACTTCGTTCGTAATACCTTACTTATCGCCCTTAATGAACAATGGGATATTATAGTGCTATGACCTGTATAAGTGAAATAACAGAAGTGCGGTGTACATCGATCAAGATAATAAACTGAAATCATCTTTAATAGCCGTGTCAATATAGGTACGAGTAGGTACTAGTCTCAGTGCAGTTGCAGTCAAGAGCGAAAATAAAACTACAAGTGAAAAACGTAAGTAGCTGTGAAATAAGTTTTTGGTAAAAAAAAAAATCTGTTCAAGCTTTTTTTTTTGCTGACTGTACTTTTTGTCGACTTTACTAGCATTGTTACCTATTAAACTACATCATACGAAATTTCAAGTCGATGCCATTAACCGTTGAAGAATTCCGTCCTGCGGAGACGATCCTGGCCGGACTACCAGGATGTCAGCTACCAGATTATTGTATTGTCACGCAATTCACATAAGTATACCAAATTTCAAGTCAATTCGACCACTGAAACTGAGTCAAATTCAACTCGCAGGATTTGAGCCTCACATACATACATACGAGTACATAGGTACATACATTGCAAGTTAAATAAAAGATTGTAAACTAGTAAAAATAATAATAAAAACACTAACCTGCTTAAATTTAGAGGTTGAGGTGGAGGATCGGTATTGTTATCACTATCAGACTGCTCACTGGCATGCTCTCCGGTGCCAAGCGTACTGCACATGTGAAAAATACATACATGGTGAAATGACGTCAGTCGCCATTAGTCAAAGTAATAACAGAGACTACCAGAGGTAATACTTCGTTCGTAATACCTTACTTACCGCCCTAATACACAATGTGCTATTACAGTGCTATGACCTGTATAAGTGAAATAACAAGTTTGTGTGGTGTACCTACGTCGTACAAAAATAATAAATAAAGGTACGAGTACGAAAATTCATTTTTAATACAAGCTTTTTTGCTGACTGTACTTTTTGTCGACTTTACTAGCATTGTTACCCAAACTACATTTATTTTGTACCTATACCAAAAACAAGTCGATAACATTGTAACAGTTGAAGAGTTCCGTCCTTCGGAGACGATTCTGGCCGGACTACCAGGATGTCAGCTACCAGATTATTGTATTGTCACGCAATTTACATAATTATGCAAAATTTCAAGTCAATCCGACTGCTAGAAGTTGGTCGAATGCAAGATTTGATTACAGACAAATATCGGGACAGGTGAAACTAAATAAAAGCTTGTAATAGAGGACAAGGAAGAAAAATCTTACGCTACTGTCCTAGTTATAACTTACCTATTAGGATTAATGTTTTCTTTTTTATGACGAGCCGGTCCTTTTTTTTTCCTACGAGCCGATAACCATAATCTTGTCTTCGATGATCTTTTCACTTCTGGAAACAAGAACATTAATAATTATTTTTTATGGGAGCGCCATAGTTCGCATAGGTACTCTTTTCTCTTTTCTAGTAAAACCATAATTATTTTTTGTCCAAATCATCGTTTGTCAGTATGCGAGCCGATATATGGACCCATTTTTTATAAGTACTTGGTAATATTGACTAAAATGCATCTAGGTAGGTACTTACCCTGTTTATCCATTTTTGTAACATAAAAATGCAAAGTCCATATAAGAAAGCCAAGGTCGTCGAACAGTATGTGCACACACACCACCAGTATCACCAAGAAATATCAAATCCGTTATCAGTCCAAGTCGTAAGTAGTTAGATCGCGTTTATGATACGAAGAGAATTCACCAAAATAATATTACGTAACTCTCGCGCACAGCTGACGAGTCACTACTAACGAGCGACGCACGCACACGCAGGGCCAGCGTAAACCAAGGACAAAGGGCGGCGCGTACCGCCCTCCCCCGTACCGTTCCCCCGCGCTAGAGTGATTCGCTGCAGATTCGCATAAAAAATGTATAGTTTTTTTACTGATTTTCGTAGTTTCGTTCTCATTTGAAAACCACAAAATCATTTCGGAAAAATGCTTTTTCTTATGAAACTACATAGTTTAGTCGATGCCGGAAATAGGTTTTGACTTCAATCTGAACTATATTTTGGCCGTAGTATTTAACCGAACTGCACAGGGTTTTTGGCTCTTAAAATGCAAAACTTGTACTCGTTCTATTTTCTTTGTAATACCATTTCAAGAGTCATAAACTAATTTCAGGCCTAGATATGCCTTATCTCATTGTATTTACAAAAAATCATGATGATGCTACTTGTTATTTTAAAATAAGGACGTAACTACGATTTGTATGGAGAATCAAGCTTGCTGCGGACTCTTAAGTCAGCTATTGGATGACAAACGAATTAGGATTTGCAAAACATATTTTAAAGCTACTCTTGATATAACAGATCGCCCCATCAGAACTTTTGTCGAGAAACATAAGAAGTTTGGAGCTCTGGAAGAGGATCGACGTGGTAAACACAAGAATCATCAAACAATAGACCCTGCCATTAATTAAAGACTCCGTTAGACAACACCTCCATTCTATTCCAAAAACTGAGAGCCACTACTGTCGGGCAGACACTAAACGAGTGTTCATCGATGGCGGAAAGACTGTAGCCGACTTGCACCGGGATTTTGTTGCTGATTGTAAATAGAAAGGTTTACCAAGTGCAAATTATATGATGTACTATCATATTTTTAACAAGGAAATAACATTTCATTTTTCCAGCCTAAGAAAGATCAGTGCGAGGATTGCATGCATATCTTTCGCCAATGCCTCCGAAGAAGATAAAGCTGACCTCAGGGAATACTATGAGTATGACCAACATACAAGTACAAAAATCTCCGAAGGGTAGAGACGAATACTAAACCGGAAGTGGGCAAACCGAAAAAAGGATACAGGAGTTACGATACGCCCACTTCAATGAATAATACGGTAACGCACAATACGGTAATATTATCAAAATTACCACCTTCTTCAGGTGCAGCTTGTCAGCATTCAATGCCTACTTTTCATCAAGTTAAATTGTCTATTATTATTATTATTATTATTATTTAACAAAATGACATCAAAGTCGTCTTCATTAAAGTGTAGGTAGGTACTGGTGGTACTGGCTAGAGTCATGGCTCTGCCTAGAGCGGTCAGCCCCACACCCAGTTGCTGTTGTGAAGACTCTAACTTTTCGTCTCTGTTTTTTGCTGCATCGGATATGGTCGAGTTTATTTCTGGGTTTAGCTTAGGACTTTGCAAAAAAGTGCAATTGCTTGGCACCAGCACCAATATCTGACACAACAAGCGTGCATAAATATCTGATACGACTCTATTTCTAGGGCTCTATTTATGTGGTAGATATTAATGCTGGTGACTGTACTTGGTATTGCTTTGTGATGGTGTCCTTTTCCTCCTTTCCTAAGCCTTTCTTCAATATAGGAGTACAACTGCTTTTCGTTTATTTCCGGGTCGAATTTGTTTGTTTCCTGTGCAGGATCTCCTAATACGAGTAAAATATCCGAGTCAATTACCTCGGTTTTTTCCTCGGTTGTTTCCGGCTCCCGGCACCTCTGTGTTGTTCTCGTTCGCCAACTGGGTTTTGGGGTGTCTGAGGTGTCCCTCCTCTATTGTAACGGTTCTCCCGTCTGAAAATGTACGGAAATTTTTATTATAACTTTATGTATCACGTACATAAGTGTAACATAAAAGCAGTCGTGTTGACTCCCGGTCAACCCCCGGGCCAAGTAATTCTCGTGTGTGTACAAGTATCGCGTGTGTACGTACACACCCAGAGTTTAACCCCCTTCAAGTTTTTCGGATCGGATGGCGTATCTCGACTTTTTATTCCTTCTCTAATCTTTTTAACTTCGTATAGCACCTTTCAAGTTATTCTTGGTGTGATCTCTTGTTTTTTCCCATTGTTGGAAAATAAAGCGTAAAAAAAGGAATGAATTTGACTGCTCTATTACAGGAACGAGGTTTGGAGTTATTCTAGACCCTTTTTTATACGCTCTGAACATTATGCGTATGTACTTCCTGGCGGATTAATTTAGGATACTTACTACATGGTAAACATACTTACATATTGAAAACGAAACACAGAATAGTATTTTCCGCAACTGTTGTATAAGTAAGGTCTTAAAACGCGAATTGGCTCGGGTTATGCAACGTTGTATACGATACTTTTTCTACTACTTTAAATCATCATCATCAGGCAGACTTCCATTTCTACACACACACTGGACTTGATATTACTCCAAAGGGTACTACTCTACAAAAGCGTAGGCACAGTAGATTTTCGTCAGTGAGTGCTTTCTTATGTCTTTTATCCACAGGATACAGCCAGCAGTTAGTTTTATACAAGATACAGCATGTACTTGACCACTTAAATGAGAAATTCCTCAAGCTGTATATTCCGAAGCAAAACATAGCCATAGACGAATCACTCTTCAAATGGCACGGTCGGCTCCCCTTTGCACAATAAATCGCCACAAAAGCTGCCAAAGTTGGCGTAAAAAGCTACGAGTTGTGCGAGTCCACGACATTTGTGGAGCTTTTTCGTCTGCACAGGAAAGGACGGGAAGACTACTGACGGCAAAGACAGACAGGACGAAAATGAACAGCCCGACAGTGACTTGACTGACGAACCTGTGGCAACTTCTGCGTCTTCGATGCTTCCACCTCCCAAGAACGCCACTGCACAGATTGTGCAAAGCCTTGCAAAGCCATTGCTGGGGTTGGGGTACACGTTAATAATGGTCAATTTTTGTAATTCGCCATTATTAGCGCGGTACCTCAAATCCCAAAAGACAGATTGCTTCGGGACAGGGACACTGCGGGTAAACCGCGAATTTGTGCCCGAGGCAATTAAGTCTCTCGCAAAGACGGAGATGCGGATCGGAGAACTTGTCCAGACCTTTTCGAGGGACGTGAGCATCGTTTTGTGGCGTGACACAAATATAGTGGCCATGATTTCGACTTTCCACGAAGGTGAGTTGGGTGGAAAGGAGAAATACGGCAACTATAAGTACAAGCCCCAAACCGTCTTAGATTACAACATTTCAATGGGTGGCGTGGATAGGAAAGATCAATTGCTATCTGCGCACCCCATTGAAAGGTCGAAAAATATGGCGTGGTGTTGGGGACCATCGCGAGTGCTGCCTTCTGGCCGAAAGATGTCGTGTTCCTTGCCTAGAAATCCAGTTCGTTTCACGCATGCAACGGAGCAAAACGGCATGACCAACAAAAAAAAATATTTTGACATCAAACATCCCAATATTGGAAACAAAACGTTAAAACAACTACAACAAAAGGTGGCGTGAATCTGTAACAAAATAGACCCAAGACTTCATCTCGTTTAATAACAAAACAACTCTTCTCCCAGCGCCAAGGCAATCTCGAGGTAAACAAGTTTTTAGGTTACGTTGTTAATTTCGGACAAAACATTAGGTTAGTCCAGGTAAATATTCATCACAACGAGCGTTGGAGATATACATAAGACTAGATGAAACTCCATATGGTCATGTATGCGCTTTCCGGCAAAAGTGGAGTAGAATTGTGGAGTTTTAGTGACCATAATACCGGGTTCCGGATTGCCGGCTTTCGAGGACTATTTTCAAGGTAAAACATCTTAATCTGGGGTATAAAGTGCTACAGAACTATATTTTGGTTCTAGACTTTCTAAATTAGCCACAAATAAATCACGATTCAAATAAACAATTTCGCCCCGTCTTGCGTTACATATCTAAAAATGAAATGATGTTAACTATACAATTTTATATGAACACATATACTGTATTTGACATCAAATGAAAGAACAACTAATCTTCTTTTTTTAAAATGTAAACGAAAAGGGTGTTATCGCTTTAGATTTTTTTCTAAAAATAAATTTCTGCTTGAAGTCTTCAATTTTATCAGTGTGTCAGTTTTAAGCATTTTTTATATTATTTTCAATATTGTAATCCATAAAATAAGTATCAAATCTTTGTTTAATTGGCTTTTTTTTTAAATAAACATAGCAAATGGTCCAGTAGAAGCCAAGTTATGAATTTTTCAAAAAAACACGGCAACTCGCGGAAAATTTGCAAAAATGACAGAGCCATAGGCCACCATTTTTAAAATCCCAAAGCAAGTGAGTAGATAACGTACATGACCAACTTTTGGATGAAAAATGACATGCGACACAGTTGGAGCTGCTTTGGCTTTACAACACAGAACTACGAATCCAGTGGAGGGTCATGGCATCACCAGTTTAGAGGCAGTTTACAAAAAAAACCCGCACAGTTGCTCCTGTTTTTGATAAAGTTAGAACAAGATGCAAAATTTTATACTACTCAAGCGTCAAAAATTTTAAACTCGCAAAAATCCAAAAATAAGCGCAGGATGAAAATAATAAATAGAGATCGCTTCATCGAAGATACGCAAAGGCAGTTAATAATTGGGGACATTGCAATAGAACTTTTTATGCACAAATTACTTTTTTTAATAAATAATTAATTCATACTGACTATCTGTGTTCGGCAGTTTCTTTCAGTGTTCGGAATGGATTGAATCGTTACTGCAGTTTATTTGGCACCTTTACAAAAATCCGTACTTATCACACAAATAAATTCCCTTACTGTGATTCGAACCCAGGACCATCGGCTTCATAGGCAGAGTCCCTATCATGTCCCTAGCCACTAGGCCAGACCAAATAGTCAAAAATAAATAAAAGTAAAAATATTGTTTAAATCAAATGTATCTCTTTAATATGCCATATTTTGCTTGGACATATGACTGACAAATACAAATCCCACCGTGTCCACATTTAATATAACATTGTCCTGTACAATATCTACAGAAAACGTCTTCTAGCTGTATAATATGATTTCCATATTCGCGTGGCTTCATACAACACGTACATCTCTCTGTTAATATAATTTATATTTGTATTTCTTCATCTTCTGTTAGTACTTCACACTCCGGAAACATTTCGAAGAATCACAGAAGATAGGCAATGGCAAATTAAGTTGTTTTAATTGTATCCTTACAGCTTCGACCTATAAAATATTAATTAACCATTCATTATAATGCACACAAGGTTCCAGAAAGATCATGTCTGAAACAAAACCTATTTGTTGTTATTACATTGGGTAGAGGGATAATTTCGTCCTGGTAAATATTCAATTACTTTTTCTTTCACAATTGAAAATACCTTTTTTTTTTGATAGAAAGGATAGTTTTTTTTGATTAAAAGGCACATTGCACTATTAAGGCGGCTGCTCACGTTAGCTCATGGTAAAAGTCTCGTCAGATGGCGTTAAAAATCAGACTGTCGAATTTTCGTGATGTTTTTTTTGTAATTTTTAGAATATCCGTAGAATACTAATAGTTGAGTTTATTATTTGCGAAAACAATTTAGAATTGCCGATTTTTTGAGACTACAGTCGAACGGAAATAGTGTGCCAATTCTGAGATTTCAGGGCTCAAATTTAGGTGTCAGGTACAGCCTTATACGGACACTAGGAGCTCACGCACACATGCAAATAGACAGCGCCAACTAGTGAAAAATTATTGCATCACTTTTCTAGGCTTTCGGAAGGCTTTCGGCGTAAGCTACTACAAAATATTCATATATTTTTTTTCGGGTCACGAATATTTGTATCAACTGTACTTTTGCCCTTAAAATGTTCAAATATCTAGATAATATGAGTGTTTCATATGCGACGATATAGAATTAGATGAATCGTGTTGGAGTCCCAGGAATCTAATCTTATGTGATTTTTGGCTTTGGACTTGGAGATTGTCGAGTATGATATTGTGCTCAAGTTGGTAACCACATATGATGCTCTTGTGACATACATACTTTGATAATCATGCATTACATGCGAGTGTTACTCCTATTTCTTCGAATATTGGAGACGTAATCTTTCCGTGTTTTATTCTACCTACCAGTCTTGATTGCAGTTATCTTTTGAGTTGAAGGTTGCGATAAATCTTTGTATTGTATGTATACCGAGGTGCAGAAATGGTCATTTTGGAAAGCTGAAGAACGGAAGGCCGTAATGCTGTATAAGTATGTCAACTACCCTGATGCGTAAAACAGTTCATGTGTAGTGGTACATAGTACGCTGGAAAGGAAACAGCCTCGTTGAAGCTATCGGTATGTAGAATCCGACTGGAAACGACGTTTCATATTTTGAATCTTTATTTATACGTGGATAATACTATCATCATCATCACCATCATCATTATCGTGGTCTGGTTGTTTATATATATCTAGAGGGTCCTTTTCATCATAAGCTTTAGAATTTCCGTGTAATTTTTCAAGACAGGTACTGCTGCGTCCTTAAAAGGGCAGACCTAATGCTTTACGACGGTGCTGGTGGGCATCGTACGGTAGTAAGCGAGGACCTCTGGGGAGCTAGTACAGTCTCCATGTTTTCAATTGTCGTTTTGTGTCGTGGGTGTGCCAGATAATAAAAATTCTTAGATATAGTTGTGAATTTCCAGGTGTAGAGCTTTATTGTGCTAGCTGCTCGAGGAAGACCTGAATGCGTTCAAGCGTGTTGCTGCGGGATGCAAGTTAATACTATAAAAATGTTGCAAGTATTACGCTTGCGTTATATTAGCGATTAGATTACGCTTGAATCATTCCAAGTACATTTTTCGTTAGATCCGAAGGAATTTGTTTTGGAGTTTTCGACGGTAAATTCAGAACTTTACTTCCTATTTATTTGTATTTAGTATGAATAATGAGAATACAGGCTACATGTAGGCATCTACATGTTTCTACGATAAATAAAGAACATTCTGACTCCAAAGCAAATCGGATCTCGTTTTGAACGGTATGCCCAGTATTTCAACCAAGTGGTAGAAATTCGTTCAAGAATTCCCACAAATTGCAAGAAATACCGAGATTACATCTGAATATATTTATACTTACAAGAGATACTTACCTATTTACTCAATTGATGATTAGCTGCTTGACGACGACCGGAGTCTTTCAGTGCTCACCCTACACGCGTATGAGCAAAATTCCTTCTTGATGCGAACCGATTGCGGTTTAGGAACTAATCTTATGAACATTTTTTCCCTCCCGACCCGTGGTCCAACTACTATGTCTAACTGGTTGCACCACGGGGAAGCAAGTTTACTCATAGTCAACCGGTTGCACCACGGAGAAGCAAAATCAGTAGTCCAATTCTGGAAAGTATGTTTATCCATGGTCCTACTGGGTGGGTCCAATTAGTTGAACTAGTTGAACTACCACTTGAACTCTGTGGAATCGGGGTTCGGACTGTTGGTTTCACTGTATTCAGAATAAACTACATAGTTGTTGGGTTTCATGCGACTTTTAATTTTATAAAAATGCAGTAATGATAGTACCTATTCTGATACACATGACCCAAGGTAATTTTACATCCCCATGGTGCAAATGGTTCAACATAGCAATTGTTCATATGCCCGTTGGACAATAGCCCTTCAGTTGTACCACGGGTCACAGCAATAAGTAGCAGAAAAAAAAGTAGTCTGAGAATTGAACCATCCTGGGTAAGTTTAGGTTCCCGTGGTGCAACCAGATAGCAGTTGGACCACGGGTCGGGAGGGATTTTTCCCTTTGTGCAGGACGGTAGCTATAGCCACGCAGCGATTTTCCCTCGCTCGTGCCTAAAATATCACATTTTTCAAAATACTACATTACTTATTCATTAAAATTCCCACTATACCAGATGCCCAAAATAAGACATTCCACAAAAAAAACACTTGTGTAATCTTCGATTTTGTAATGTGGCGCATGGTATTTTAGGCACGAGCGCCCTCTATCTGGTATAGCTTGGATTGCTCGAAACAGATGCAAAGTCGTGCTCCTACTACAGTCTCCTACTGGTAGGAGCACGAACACAATATTATACTAATTCTCCTACTAGTAGGAGCATGAATACCTATATGTACTGATTTTCCTACTGAAAACCAGATGTATGGAATAGTATCATTTAGTCTAAAAAAACTAAAACACAGGTGGTCTAAGAAGCAATAGGTCATGCAGCCTATCAGTATAACGCAAAAGTATTCTGAAATGTAAAATTTAGCAATATGCGGAATAAAATTATGAACAGATAGAGATGGACCTGAAATAGGATTTATATTCTCAGAGTATGTAACCAATGTCAACCGATCAATGACATGACATTGGTCTAAAGAAATTGTAAACTTGGTACACTGTCATTATAAGAAATTGACAATTTAGAAAGTGGTTCATTGTTCGAATTGGTCTCTGGTCACAGTGAGAAGTGGTCAATTTAGTGAGAAGACGTTATGAAAATCATCATCATCATCATGATCATCTCAGCAGTAGGACGATCACTGTTGGACAGAGGGCTCCAATCATAACCTCCAGTTGCTTCGGTTGGCAGCGGCCCCCACCGTGGACCCACGGCTTTTACCAAATCATCCGTCCATCTCGTTGGTGGACGTCCTACGCTGCGCTTGCCGATCCGCGGTCTCCACTCGAGTACTTTTCGGCCCCAACGGCAATCCTATACTTTGCGGAGGTTCATAATATCAATGAACTGAATCAATTGCTTCGCTCACCCGTGACTTTATAATAGCTACGTTTATGCATGAAATGTGTGTTCATACAGTTCCTCCACCTGCACACTGTCGGAATACGCACAAATCATACAAACACATCTATCACCACCACCACACTACACTGATGCGTTTCGAATTCGACCAGATCTCATCTTTAGAGCAACACAAACGTTCACCATAGATGTTAGAAATAGTAAAAGATATAAAGATATTATTATAAAGGTCGCGGATGAGCAAAGTAAATATTTCAGTTCACCTATAGGTACAAAAATATATTATGTAGTACTTACTGTACAGTCACCACCATAAGCGTGAAAGCTGTCTAGGTGCTGAAAAATATCTGAACATGATTATATATTTATTGTGCATTACGTAAATGCGTGTTCCGATATTTTTTAAATGTTTAGACAGCTCCGCTATGTGTTGTGGCGTCAGTGCGAATATATCACGAAATAGAAGTATGCAAATCACGTAAACGATATTTTGAGCATGAAAGAATAAAACAAAGATAATTATAACATTTTTAATAATAGGGAGACTATTTTACAACGTCTCACAATTACCCTTACCTACCTCACATAAAGTAGAGGCAGCATCCAAAATAGATCTTGTATACTTAGCGTAGTTCTTAGCAGCAGTAAAAAAAAAAACAAAGTAGTTGAGATGGCTGTTCTACTTTTGTCATTTATAATTCCTATATCATATACCTAATTAAGATTGAGAAGTGAGTGAGAAAAACTGCAATCCCCTAAACTTTAGGGCCTAAAGAAATTAAGTCTTTGAAAAATAATGTCTATTGTCTGCCGCAGTGTGGATGCCGTCGCTCGATCGTCAAAATCCTGGGTTTTACAGCTAATAATTAATTAACTTAATTTTTAACTATCTTTTACACAGTAAGAGTTAGGCTACTAGTGTCTTGGAGAAATTAACTTCGTTTGACTACAGTGCCCCCTCAAAGTTAACAATCAAAAATAACACGGTGTATAATATCTTCATAGTGCAGACATTTTATAGATTATAGTTTTTACCAAGTGTCTAGGTATGCTTCATCATAATCAGTCGTAAGTCTATTCTTGGTAAAAGTTGTATCATTTATTTTACTTATAACAATTTAATAGATTTCTTAAAAAGAAAAAAAATAATTATATTCACGATTTGATACCTACATGTTGTCTTTAGTGGTTATTCGGATATTTTTGTGACAACCTATATATTCCTCAATTTAATCCGCAAGACCTTGTAAAATCAAAAAACATTGAAAGTCATAAATAATCAAATCATAATATGGGCAACGAACAATTGACACATCTGACGTCACGCCCAAACTGAAAGAGACGTATATATTATTTGACAATATGGTACTGTTTTCGATGATTGTCATTATTTGAAATAAGAACGGTGGTTTGAATCAATCTGTAAAGGTATTTAGTACTTATGTAGCAAGAGTAACTGTGAATCTTCGGCTCCATGACATGGCCCAATTGCATAATAGGTAAAGGACAAGCTAAGAGTATTAGTGAATTTCAATACAAAATCGCTAATACTATTAGCTTTGTACTTTGTTATGTATTACGTAATTGCCTCAGAAAATAATTTGAAGTCCATTATGAATCTGAAACGTTAAATATATTTAGTGAGCAAAAACAGTAAAAGGAAAGACAAACGAAGGAACAAAATAAAACACATTTATAATTTTAAGTTTATCTTAAATAATCCATACATTTAGGAGATAATTCTTAATAAACCGGTCAAGAAAAAAACAGTCATTTGATCAAAAACCTACACACTCCGCCAAAAAAACACCTTCACTGCCGCGGATCGAGCGAGCGAAGCGAGCGAGATCGATGTATGTGGAGCGGATGCGACTCTGTTGGGTCAGGTGTGGTCAGGTTGAAGGGCAAGGGCGGCGAGTGAGGCGGCAGCCCGGCCTCGACCTTCGCTTGGAGTTTTTTTTTATTGAGACTTTTATCATAGAGAGAGAGAGAGAGAGAGAGAGAGATCATAGAGTTGACTTTGCGAGCTCGTTTCGTTGTCACTGACGCGTAACAGGGATTTTATCCAATTGCTAAACAAATGTAGTGAAATGAAACCGACCGACGGCGAGTTTGATTCGCGCACAAAGGGTTCCCCGCACCATCTGTACAATATTCATTAGACATTAGCAAAAAAAGGCAAAAAAAATCACGATTAAATATTTATTTTATTGTGTGTTTAGTATTTGTTGTTATAGAGGCCACATAATCTTTGAATATTTCAACTGTCTAACTATCACGGTTCTTGAGATACAGCCTGGTGACAGCCGGACGGACGGACGGACGGCCAACGAAGTCTTAGTAATAGGGTTTTGGGTACCGAATCACTAAATCGAGTTGACCTTTTATCTGATTTTGTAATTTCACTAAACTGGTTGAGGTTTATAAATTATTAATAAAAGTAAGTTACCTACTGTATGACTGACAGACTGACGGGTAGCTTACTCGACTGGAGATATAATAGACGGGTCTCCTTCGTAATCCATAATATCGTTTGTCCTAAACTCAAATGCCATAACACTTTTGCCATAAACACTTTTGACATTATATCATACTTTTGCCATAATGATCTTATGCCCTAAAAATCATAAGCCATAATATTAAATGTCCTAATACTCTACATCCCTAATAATATGTTTTGTACTAATATAGTAAGACATAAAAACTTACGAGTAATAATATTAAAATCCATAATATTAAATGCCATAACAGAGCTCTTGTAGGCAAACAGCGACTTGCGAGCCAGAAAAGTAGATTAGGTTAGAACCGAGTTCCCAACAGTGACGAACCGGTACCAGAAAAGTAAGTTAGGTTAGGTTAGAACTGCGACTCCTACAGAATGAACCGCAGCCAGAAAAGTTAACTTAGGTTAGAACTGCGACCCCTACAAAAACGAACAGCAGTCAGAAAAGTTTTTTTTTAATTATTCATAAAAAGTGGCCCTTTTTTAGTCTATTATTATTTACTACTATTATATGCAATTTCCCGGGACTCCAAACTATCTATGTACCGAATTTTATCTAAATTGGTTCAGCGGTTTTGAAGTGATGGGATAACAAACAAACAAACAGCCTTACAAACTTTCGGATTTATTATATTAGTGGGAAGTGGGATGATTCAACGGTGTGTGAAGTTTCCAAACCAGTTTATTACAAAAATGATTATTTCAACCAATATTAGGACATGTGACTATTAGGACATATTATGATAATTAGTACTTACGAAATTAGTGCAAATAAGCATTAGGATATTCAATATTAGGAAAAAACTATATTTACATTATGGCAAACGTTATTATGGCAAAAGATCATTATGACATAAGTTGTTATCCAATATAGATCCAAAATTGACATTCCACACCGCAGTGCTGGAGTCTCGAGTTTATATTAGGCAATAGAGAGCCAAATACAATAATATTAGGACTACGTAGTTTACAGCAGGTGGTGCATCAACATTAGATCAGATTATTAAAACTCAACAAAATTAACTTTGACTTCATAAGAATTTTATTTACCCAATAAGTGACCCTCACACTAATAAGACAAATCTAATAACGTATCACTTGTCACAATTGAATAAACCGTTTAGTAGTTACGAGCGAACATAGGAACATACGTACATACTTAAATATATATACACACAGATTCAAAACATAACCTTCGCTTCAGTTAGGGTAAAAAGGTACGTGGTAACAGAGTTGTTCGACCTACTAAATGGCCATTCAAGAAGGATCATGGTTTCGAATCCAGTCTCGCATCTCTAGTTTTTTTTTAAATATTCAATTGCTGTTCCCAATCTGCACTAATCCTCCGTTGTAACTTTTGTAGATAGTAAGTACCTAACGTCTGTTGTGCAGACTTGTTTATATAGTTATATTTTTCTTTATGTATTGTTACTCGAAATAAACATCTTTGTCAATGAACATCTTTTTGCTAACTCATATCTTACAAATCATTTATTTAATACTCTTCCAGCTCTTTCCACCAAATATAACAACAGAAACTATCAGCCCCAGTATACTACTCGAAGTGAAAGCCTGTGCTAACAGTGGGATTATAGGTTGGAATGATGATAACACAATACAAGCAATAGGAAGTATTTTGACTTAGCCGTATTCTTACCATCAGGAGACCCACTTGCTCCTTTGCCATCCAGTCGAATAAAAAATAAAAATAAAATAAAAATAAATAAATTCTTGAAATTTATACTACAGCTGGGCGGAGCGCTATGGTTGGCGTCTACAAAAGTGAAACAGACGTGTGTATATTTTTATTGTATGTGTTTAGTTTTAGGGGTAGGGATAAAACATATGTTAATTTTATGATTATTTATTTATTAGTTAAATTATAAGTTGGTCATACAAAAAAAATGCGTCTATTGCGGCAAGTTCGAAACGACTTGTTGTTGAATTTAATCACATGAAAAATTCGAGCGCTAGTATCTGTGGCTAGTATATATAGTCGATCTACTGCCTATTACTTGTATTGTGATGATAATGTGAAATTACTTATGTGTGGCAAAAAGAAGTAAAGCAGGTCTTACCTTCTCAGTGATCCACTGGAGTCCAATTAGTTGATTTTTAGTAAAAATTAGTCTAATTCCTGAAATTAGTTTTTTAAATTAGAAATGACTACTAAGTCGGTTTACATACACTAGTTATCTCTATCTGAACTCAAATTATACACTTTGTCACAATCACAATCACGTTGAAGAGTCCCTGTGAATTCGTGTCATTTACATGTCAAATTGCGTCCCTTTTCTTGAAATCAATCAAGCAGCGTTGTTGTGATACATATAGGTAGGTACCTACGCAAAACATAGACATAACAGACTGCTAAAAATTTCTTTCGGCTTTGTTGTTATGCAGGTATAAAACGCTCTTATCAAATAACAAGCTGTTGCCCGCGACTCATCATCATCATCATCGTCATCATAAACATCACATCATCATAAACATCACATCATCACCATCATCTGCAATACCCCTGGTGTTGCAGATGTTTATGAGCGGTGGTGATCTCTTACTGAGTCTTACCATCAAGAGACCCACTTGCTCGTTTGCCATCCATTCGAATAAAAGAAAATCATCATCGTCGTGACCATCTTCATCTCATCATCATCATCATCGTTGTAGTTGTCGTCATCATCATCATTATCACATCATCATGATCATCATCATTATCATCGTTATCATCATCATTTATTGTATTGTACTTTTTAATAAAAGATTTTTGCTGACTGAAGTTTTTGTTGACTGTACTTGCATTGACATCAAAATTAGTACATTTTTGTACCAAATTTCAAGTCGATGCCATTTACCGTTGAGGAGTTCCGTCCTGACGATCGAGACGTCAGGCTGGTGGCTGGACCACTCGGGTGACACTACCAAATAATTGTACTGTCACAAGATTAATTTACTAAGTAAGTATGCCGACTTTCAAGTCTATCCTACTGAAAGTGGGTCAAATTCAACTTGCAAGGTTTGAACCGCACATACATACACATATTATACATACATACATTGCAAGTTAAATAAAGCTTGCGAAAGAATAAATGAAAAATACTGACTGAATGTGTGTGTGTGTGTGTGTGTGTGTGTGATTCGATGACAGACAGCGCACCACCTATAACTAGCTACTGGCTGGAATCAATACCAATAGGTATACAAAATATAATAAGTTTCTGTATTTTGTTTGCTGACTGCACATTTTGTTTCGTTGACTGAACCTACTTACATTGTCATCCAAACTCGGTACGTCTCCGTATCACGTTTCAAGTCGATACCACTAAATGTTGAAGAGTTACATCATGCGGAGCAACTGTGACCGGGCCAATATAATTTCATTACCAGATTATTGTATTACTAGTTTTTACCCGGGCTTCGCACGCGTAACTATTCGGTCTGGTAGTTGCAATTGAAATTTTCGGGATTTCCAAAATTCCCCTGGAAATTTCCAAAATTTATATCGTGGTCTTCATTGAGGTTGTGTTGTGAATAACTGTACAAAATCAAGACTCTAAACCCAGTGCTAAAATTTCAAAAAATTTCCCTATCCAAATTCAAATTCATATCATTTTTCCGTAAATAGGCCGCAATGAGCACTTTTACACGTAATTTTTTAAATACCAGCACTTTCGGAAAGACCACCATTGCCAAGAAGAATGCGCCGCAAGAAGCTTGGCAGAAAGTCATTTTTTCAAAATAAAATAAGTACATAAAATACTTAAAAACTACGTAAGTATACAATTAAAGAAAAAAATACAAAATAATAATAACAATAATACACGGATGTATGGGGTCCCTTAGTTACAAAACTATCCCGTGAAAATATCGGGATAAGAAGTAGCGTATGTGTTATTCCAGACGTCCGGCTACCTACATACCAAATTTCATGCCTCTAAGCCCAGCGGTTGTTATTCGAGATTTTATCCCTATCCCGTGGGAATATCGGAATAAAAAGTAGCCTATGTGTTATTCCAGAGGTCCAGCTACCTACATACCGAATTTCATAGCTCTAAGCCCAGTGGTTGTTATTTCGAGATTTTATCCCTATCCCCTGGGAATATCGGAATAAAAAGTAGCCTATGTGTTATTCCAGAGGTCCAGCTACACATACTAAATTTCATGGCTCAAAGCCCAGCGGTTGTTATTTCAAGATTTTATCCCTAGGTATCCGTGGGAATCGGGTCAAAAAGTCACCTATGTTTTATTCCAGACGTTCAACTACCTACATACCAAATTTCATGACTCTAAGCCTAGCGGTTGTTATTTCGAGATTTTATCCCTATCCCGTAAGAATATCAGGATAAAAGGAGCCTATGTGTTATTCCAAATGTCCAGCTATGTACATACCAAATTTCATGTCTCTAAGCCTAGCGGTTATTAATTCGAGATTTTATTCCTATCCCGTGAATATCAGGATAAAAAGTATTCAATATCCAAGTTGTTTTTATCCAGGTTATAAACTATTTTTTTACCAAATTTCATCCAAATCTGCGTAGCCGTTTCAGCGTGAAGAAGTAACAAACATACTCACTCACAAACTCACTCACTCACAAACTCACTCACTTACAAACTTTCAAATTTATTTATTATTAGGATTATATATTTTATAGGTACTAAATTTCAAGTCGATGCCATTAACTGTTGAAGAGTTCCGACCTGCGGAGACGATGCTAGCCGGACTACCAGGATGTCACTACCAGATTATTGTATTGTCACGCAAATTACATAATCATTCCAAATTTCAAGTCAATCTGACTACTGGAAGTTGGTCAAATTATACTTGCAAGATTTGACTACAGACAGACAGACAGATAGACAGACAACGGGACAGGTGAAACTAAATAAAAGCTTGTAAAAAGCTTGTTATAAAAAATACACACTTCATCCGAAAATCCTATACCTATAATATTAATTGCTATGATCATGGTTTACCGGTATTATAAAAATCTTACAAAGCGTAGGTACACTTTTAGTAAAAAACACTCAATTTATAGTATTAAAAAATGTGTTGCGACTATACCTGTGTCAGATTTCACAGCATATCCTATGCTGTAAGGATTATATTGTAGTCCTTTTAGCGCCTTAGATATTTCCTTCCTCCAGACAATAAACTTGTTTGTTTTTTGGAAAACTGTGGCTCTGTCCATTGGAGGTCAATTTTGCCATTGTGTTGTAGGTTTTACCGTTGTACGGTAAAAAAATCTAGGAAACGAAATATGAGACAGCGCGGTTCTTCTACATTAAAATTATTGAACTGAAGACGACAATAAATTTAAAAATTACTGACATACAATAAATGTGACTAGTGGTGAGTCTGGATGACATTTCCATGACATTATATTTTTAATTATCTAACCAGCCAGTACTTCATTCTAAGTTTCTTTCAAACCTCTTTCATTCAGCCTATTTTGTTATGATTGCTAGACTAATATTACAACCGATATAACCTAATGCTTTCGTTGTTAGTGTCTTTTTTAGCGATTTTTTTCTTTTTTAGTACAATTTTTTTAGGGAACGTGCCAACGGAACCCTATTAGTGAGAGTCCGCTGTCTGTCTGTCTGTCCGTCGGTCTGTTCCATCCCAGCCTCCTCTCAGAACAAGAGGGCTTGGGCCATAGTTCCCACGCGGCCCAGTGCGGATTGGGAATTTCACTTCACACGCTTTTGCAGGTGGTAGGACCTTGTGCAAGGTCCGCCCGGATTGCTACCACCATCTTGCTCGCTAATCCTGCCGTGAAGCAGCAGTGCTTGCACTGTTGTGTTTCGGCGTGGAGAGTAAGACAGCCGGTGAAATTACTGGCACTTGAGGTATCCCATCTTAGGCCTCTAGGTTGGCAACGCATCTGCAATTCCCCTGGTTTGCAGATGTTTATGGGCGGTGGTGATCTCTTACCATCAGGAGACCCACTTGCTCGTTTGCCATCAGTCGTATAAAAAAAAAACACGCACCATTGAATTGCTTCGCAGGTTTGTGCAGATTTCCTCACGAAGCAGTGCAGGGTTCCGACTGTTACAGGGCTCTATCTCTTGAGTCGTAATAGTCAGACACTTGAAATTTCACAGATTATGTATTACAAATACTAAAAACAGAATAAAATAATTATTTAAAGGGGGCTCCCATACACCAAATGACTCGCATTTGGCCGGTTTTTTTGTGATAGGGTACCAAGGAATTCCAAAAAATATATTACTTATATGACCGCGGCATGGCGCTAGCGTCTACGCAAAATGTATGCAAAATATTTAGTTACATTTACAACACGTGTGATATTTTGCCCGAGAACTATGAAAGTTTATCTAAGTTCAGGCTGCCAATGAAAGTAAATAACGCTAGGCTAGGTATTTTATCCTAACACCCGGTTTTTACTTACATACAGCCAAACCATTCAAATTTTGACCCGCTAAGTGAAATTGTAACAAACAAATTACACTACGCTTTTGTTGCGATACGCCATTATTTTACAAGCTTTTTATTAATTAATAATAAGTATAGAACATTCTTGTGTTGTTGACCCAATGGTGGAACCGATGCAGATGTCGAAGCGCGCATAAACAGGCTCGTGCCGCATATGCACAACTCAAACGGTCTGGACGTCCCACGTAATAACACGGCGCACAAAAATCAGAGTTTTCAACTCAAATGTCAAATCGGTTCTCCTGTACGGTGTGAGACCTGGCTCGTCAAGAAAGCAATCACCAGTAAACTCCAGGTTTTTGTGAACAAGTGTTTGCGTCGCATATTAGGAGTTTATTGGCCACGAACCATTACAACACTGGACTGTGGGAGTTGACGAGCCAGAAGCCAATTGATAAGGAGATCCTATTGAGGAAGTGGCGCGTGTTGCGGAGACCCGATGCTCATCTCGCCAAGCAAGCGCTGGAGTGGCAAGCTGCTGGTAGTAGGAGGCCAGGCCGCCCCGAATCACCTGGAGACGGTCGGTTGAGAAGGATCTCCCTAATTGGTACCATTGGCGAGACCTAGAAGCCACAGCACAGGACCGTGACGCATGGAAGTCCCTACTGCGAGCCCTATGTCCCTGCTGAGGGACTACAGAATTCATCATCATCATCATAGAACATTCTTGAAGGCATCTAGTTGTTCAAGCAAGTTTTCATGTGGTAGAGCCTTACTGTAACCACTTGCTGACTGCAGTACAAATGGGCCGGCTTGACCGGAGTAGTACCAACCTCCATCTGATACCGGCGTGAAATAGTACCTTTGCCCAACTCCCCTCCCCCTTTTATCCTGCCCCCATACCGCCCATTTAGCCCCCCCCTCCTCCCTTTTAGGCGGCAACGCACCCGCAGTCCTAATAATGCTGTAGGTGACCAAGGGCGGCGGTGATCACTTACCATTAGGTGACCCGCATGCTAGTTTGCCAGCTATTTGATAAAAAGAGTAGATTGATGACCTCAAGAAAAAACATTACTTTCTTTGGTTTGCCCTGACTTAAAAATACTGAATTTCATGGTAAATTGCACTTTATCGAAATGCTATTACTTATTCTTTGTAAATAAACATAAAAAAGTAAAAAAAAAGAAAAAGAATCATTATGCGTCATCGAGTTTCGAACTCCTTCTCTTACTACATACTTCTAAGAATTGGTACCACTGAGCCAAACTAGGTGGTCACGTGACCGCCGAAATAGTCAATACCTTTTTACAACAGATTATATTTGACATTAGCTACTCACACCACAGTAAAATGGATCAAAATTTACTGCATCATACTGAAATTTAGGTATTATAGATCCTCTCCATTTTTGTGATTTGCGACAACAATATGCCATAACTAACTATCCTCAAAAAATCGCGTCGAAATAACGTCTGTGAAGAAATATTGATGTACCAAAGTTTGTATGGAAGACGACGCACCTTAACTCATAAATATTTATTTTATAACTTGCAAAATTGACGACAACGAAACAAAAGAAAATCTTATGGTGTATTTAAAAAAGCAATCTTTACACCAAGAGATTCGTGCTCTTAGGCAATTAAAAAAATGATAAGGCTGTGGATAGTCGGAATGAAAGGTTCGTCACTTTTCGATCCTAACTGTTGACATGGAGTTGAAAAGTGACAAACTTTTTCATTACGCGACTATCTACATAATTAAAATAAATCACTGATGTTGATGTTCAGAAAAACTATTAAAACATGGTAAACATAATGCTTTGTCACATTCTCTGTACATATAGTCAAGACTATTTTCGCCGTTTTCCTTGCATAAGGTGGTGGTTTTGCGTTCTTCATGTACTAATTTCTTGCAACAAGAGACACAACGTCGCCGAACATACTTGTTGCGTATTTAGCGATACTTATTAATCTGTGAGTTTCTTAGACCTGGAAGTGTCTGGTTCTTTCAGGGTTAAATTTTTTATTGCGGAAACACGACATGGCGGTTCTAGATCACCACCCAGAAGAGCTGGACCAATTCTCTTGGCCTTTGATAACGTCAACTTTTTCGTACCTCTGTGATGGAATCTCATTATAAATTATGGTGGAATTCACAAGTGCTAAGGTGTATTGTACTAATTAATTTCGTAGATTTTTTATTTGTTTTTGTTAGCCAGAAGGATGGTATTTTTTTTTTGGTTTTAAATAAAAGCCTTAAACGTTATTTGTTTTTATACTTAAGTAGAATCAATCGATATATGAAGTTAATTGAATAAGAAAACTGGTTTGAAACAATAAAGGAAGATTTATTCTTGCACAACGTAAATTCTGTATGACATAAAGATGTAACAAACTAACGACCGGAACGAAACTTCAGTCGAACATAGAGATGCCGATCTCTGACACAAAACTACAAACAAGCAAAGAGTATTGAACCAGCTTCTACTTCTGTTACTTGTTACTGGAGGAAACGCCGGCTGTTGGATGCACGAACAGAACACGTTGAGGCAGAAGATATATTTAAAAAGGATACAATTAGTGCCGAAAAAATTTAGAGATCGTGGCATTTCTGATTGTTTGATAATGCGCTTTAATAGTGAAAAAGCAACACTAGATAATACAACGTATTTGATATTATTTAAGGTTTGTTGAAAAAAAATGTCCATTCATTCAAAAAATTTAAAAAATATATTGATAAAGTTATTCCAGATGTTTTAAAAAAAAAATAGCATTGAAAACGAGAACACAAACAGAAGCTAATGTTGGCACTGTTTGAGGCAGCGCACGAGTAAAAGCATCTCAACTTTATGATGCAGCACACTGTAAAGTTGATGGCTCACTTGTGCAACAGGTTTTGGGGTTATAAAGTGTCAGAGA
>NC_133495.1:5325909-5430145 GCF_025370935.1 Choristoneura fumiferana | reverse complement strand
TTTTTGGTTTTAAATAAAAGCCTTAAAACGTTATTGTGTTTTTATACTAAGTAGATATTTCAATCGATATATGAAGTTAATTGAATAAGAAAACTGGTTTTGAAACAATAAAGGAAAGATTTTATTCTTGCACAACGTAAATTCTGTATGACATAAAGATTGTAACAAAAGCTAAGCGACCGGAAACGGAAACTTCAGTCGAACATAGAGATGCCGACCTCTGACACAAAACTACAAACAAGCAAAGAGTATTGAACCAGCTTCTACTTCTGTTACTTGTTACTGGAGGAAACCCCGGCTGTTGGATGCACGAACAGAACACGTTGAGGCAGAAGATATATTTAAAAGGATACAATTAGTGCCGAAAAAATTTAGAGATCGTGGCATTTCTGATTGTTTGATAATGCGCTTTAATAGTGAAAAAGCAACACTAGATAAATACAACGTATTTGATATTATTTTAAGGTTTGTTGAAGAAAATGTTGTCCATTCATTCAAAAAATTTAAAAAATATATTGATAAAGTTATTCCAGATGTTTTAAAAAAAGAAATAGCATTGAAAACGAGAACACAAACAGAAGCTAAATTGTGGCACTGTTTGAGGCAGGCACGAGTAACAGCATCTCAACTTTATGATGCAGCACACTGTAAAGTTGATGGCTCACTTGTGCAACAGGTTTTGGGTGGTTATAAAGTGTCAGAGACAACAGCAATTAAACGAGGAAAAAAATTAGAGCAGTCAGTCCTAAAGGAAGTTGAAAAAAAAAACTCAATATGAAAATAGAAAAAGCAGGGCTTATTCTAATAGACGGCCTACTGGGTGCTTCACCGGATGGTGTATCTGATAACTTTGTGGTGGAAATTAAATGCCCAAGCTCTGAAAAAAACATTTAAAAACTATCGTCGTCGCCGATCCGCCAGTTGCTCAATTTCACGGTCGTCTTCTACAAATATCTCTTCCTCACCGACAGCATCATTAACAATATGCTAACAATTAATGAAATCGAGGACGATGGTGAGCAAACAAAGCAAAGACTGACGGTCTGCATTCAAGCTGTAATCTGCAGCTGTTAGAAGTGCACGAGGACAACAAGTGGACTGCGCAGTCGGTCAGGAGTTTCCATGCAGTTATATCAATTGCACAAAAACTGCTTGCAAACTCCATTTTTGCAGCCAGATTGCATGTCAAAAGCAGGCCGTCTGTGTGAATTTTGTAAACTTTACAACCATTAACAATATAATCAATTGTAAAGTTTTTCGCTTTAGTAGCAGCATCTTTAGCATAACAGAGTTTAGTATATCTGAAATAATAAAATTTGTATGTAACTATTGTAAACTAACTTTCAAGAATAAAATAAATTTACAGAAACTTTAAATGAAGATATAATTTGGTTAAGAAACAATGTTGACCCGTGGAAAACCGTGGAAGAAAAATGGAAAGAAACGGCAGACTGCCGCCATGAATATTTTCAGTCTGGAAAAGGCACCATAGCTAGCTGATTACTTTAAGGAGTTACTCGCATTAAAACAATATTGGACTTTATTACTTTATTATTAAATTCTTCTATTTAAACGGCTTTGTTTCACGGGCTAACTAAACTATGGCTAACTATAATGGCTGCAGAACGAAAGTGTTGTGTTCAAGCTGTAATAAACAAAGTAAGCATCATTTCTAGTATGTTTTTATCTAATATACTGTACACCATTTGTATTATTACTTTTTTTGAGACCACCTTATATTGAACCACAACCACCATTATATGAATTAAAATATCTAGGTCATGTCGTGGCGGCCGACCTTAAGGATGACATGGACATCGAACGGGAACGGAGGGCTTTGTCGGTACGTGCGAATATGATAGCTAGGAGGTTTTCGGGGTGCTCCAGGGAGGTAAGGATTACTCTCTTTAGAGCTTTCTGCACTTCCCTGTATACCTGTAGCCTCTGGGTTCGGTATTCGCAACGGGCATATAGGGCCCTCCGAGTCCAGTATAACAACGCGTTCCGGGTGATGGTGGGACTGCCTCGCTTCTGTAGCGCGTCAGGGATGTTTGCGGAGGCGCGCGTCGATTGTTTCCAGGCGACCATGCGCTGGCGCGCTGCGTCTTTAATGCGCCGGGTGCGAGACAGTCCCAACACCATCCTAAAAATGATATCGGACAAACCCGACCGTCCTATATGCTACACTGGGCGGGACTACATTCCCCTGCCAGCTCAATACAGTGGTAGCTAAAAATATCATTTCTTTAGTTATAAGTATGTATGTGTATAAGTTACTAACCCCTTCTTAAATTTATTTACTAATATATTATGTGTTTTGTGAAATAAATGATTTGAATTTGAACTTGAATATTTTATTGTTAGCTGTAGTATAGTCCAAAAGAAAAAGTATAGCATGGTTTCATTGTCCTAAAAATTCGTGATTTGGGTTTACATGCTTATTCGCGCTGTCATTACTTAATACTTATCCAACTAAGCATTTTTATAACATTGTTCATTACATCTAATGGCAGACTCAATAATCATGTAAATCCATAATTAAACAATACATAGAAAAGTACTAAAAATCACGATAGCGCACAGTTATATCTATAGCCATGCATTTATACTTTGGACTCATAGTTCGAACATAACTATATAGATGGCGCAATTCAAGTACCGTGAGTGACAACGACAATTCTATTCAGTTATAATAATGTACTGTCTGTTGCTCTCGACGACTGATTTATTTCGGAATGTCGCTGTAGACGTTTTATATGATTTTCATGAGGGTTCTTGTCTGGGGAATTTCAGAAATAGGGTACAACACGGATTTTGGGATGTCCTCCAAGTTCATATATTTTTTTCCCTTAGTCCGTTTTCACAATTGCGGTTTCACAATTGGCTGCGAAAGAAGAATTATTTTTCTCTGTTTCGTAATTAACTTTCAAACAAGAATTTATATTCTTTTTTCACAAGCAAGTTTCACAATTGGCTGCGAAAGAAGAATTATTTTCACTGTTTCGTAATTAACTTTCAAACAAGAATTTATTTTCTGTTTTCACAATCAAGTTTCACAATTGGCTGCGAAAGAAGAATTATTTTTCACTGTTTCGTAATTAACTTTCAAACAAGAATTTATTTTCTATTTTCACAATCAAGTTTCGTTACTTCAAAAACGGAACGATAAATACATATACAGGGCGACTTCAAATTGGTAATACAAAACACTTGATTTTGGCTTCATTAATGCTAAGTATTGTAATTAATTAACTCCGATGTTAAAATTAGCTGTCTTTAATAATTGATAATTTTCTAATAAAATGAATGTTTTCATATGAAGCCAAAGAAAATGGGATAATTTAAAATTAACAAAAAAAAAAATACTTCTGGTTATTTTAAAAGCATGAGACCTAATGGAGGTTCTTAGTGTAGGGCAAACGTGTGCAAAACTTTGATTTTGTATTACCAATTTGAAGTCGCCCTGTATATAATGAAATAAAAATTAATAATTATATTAAAAAAAAACACGACTGCCATGCAAAAATTGGGCTAAACCATAAAAAAACAAGTCAAATATAAACACGCAATACAGCTGTTATATTCATTTTTTTTTTCTTTAAATAGCCAGCGTTACCCGGAGTAAGGATTCTAACGATACCTCATACGCCTAAATCTGTTCAGTATTTCAAAATTTATCGTGTAACAAAGAAACTCGCATACATACATACATACATTACATACAAACGAACGGACCCTGAAACTCCTTTTTTGGGCAGTCGTGTAACAATAAAGGCGTTTGCCCATCACAGTATCATACAACATGCTAAGAACGTAACCGGCAAAAAAAGTACTATTTGTATTGAAACGAGTAAAACCACATAATTATACCAGACCATTCCGTCACCGGTCCGTCATTTTTATGTATTTGACAAATACGTTCATAACACGGCCATGGTCAAGCTAAGTTGTGATGGGCAAACACCGTAAGTATCGATCTCCGAAAGTAAATTGGAAGAAATAAAAATATGCAAATCGCAAATTGTTGCCTTTATTTTTCCCGAAGTGGAATAAAACCCTTATATTTACATAAAAAATAAAATTCGACATTACTTCCTTAAAAAAAATATACTTTTTACTTTAAAATAGTTCTTCTGACCTTATTTAATACATAAATGGGGCAATGATCTCTACGCAGTGCCCGACCGTAATCTCGTTATTACGTAACTCTGCTATTGCTTTTTTAATTTCTTCATCAATTTCCTGATAATTTTTATTTACTTTCATAGCAGGTTTAAAACTTCGAAGCTTAGTTTCCCTTTCTAAAACTTCTAGTATTTGTGCCAGGTTAGGGTTTTTTCTTCCAACATATTTATTTATTCGGGAGTGCCATGCTTCAACCGAATTTGTTGTCCGGATTTCCTCATCTGCGCAGCACCACTTTTTGACAAATCCAATATCTTTAACCCATTTCAATTGGTAGTACTTGTTAAATATTGTACTTTTTTGATCCGTTGGGCTTCTTTTCATAACATATTCGTACCCATTCTTGATATATGCCAAAGGTAGACGGGCTAAGCCGGCACAACGGGCTACATGACGTCTTTGAATCCTTGAATTCATGTCAAGTGCTTTTGATTTTCGAAAGAGGGTATTACAAAAATGAAAAAAACAACCCTTCACTATCGTGTCTGGAAATACGGTTTGAATACCTTTCATAGCTGCTTGTTCATAATCTAAAGTCATCTTCACTGGTTTCCAATTTGGAATTTGACTTTTAATCATCCGGAATAATGTCTCATATGTTCTTACATTCTTGTTTCGTAACAACGCAAAAAATGGTGTACTGCCTTTTCGGCGAAATATGTTTCGCAAAATTTCACTTAGCAACCAACCTTTCGCCAAAGTTTCATTTAGCAAACTAATATTTGGCATAACTTTACTTCGCATTTTTTTTATTTCGCAACATTTTTACATTGCAAAATTTTACTGCATCACACATTTATGTGGCAAATAATTATGTAGCAAATGATTGGCTTAGGCAAATAACAAATTGTCAAATAACATTTGGGCAATTTTTTACATTGCAAAGTTATACTTTAATTTGATTTGTGCGAGCGAGCGAAGCGAGCGAGCAAGACGGTTTGGAGCAGAAGCGACTTGGATAGTTTAGGTTCAGAAGGCTAAGGCGGGAGCGAAGCGGAGCGTAGCTCCCGCCTTAGCCTTCGATGTTAGGTTTTTTTTATAGCAGCCAGGATAAATGACACTAGAAAAGTAGGTTGGATGCCATTCAATAAGTTGCTAAATTAAGGTATGCCAATCAATACATTTGACGAAAACATAAATGACATCTTAAAAAAATTCCAGATAATAATTTGCATAATAATAATTTATTGAATCATTAGTTGGAAAATGATATTAGTGCGAAACGTTGAGTTGGGAAATAATATTTCGCCTAAATAAAAATATGGGATAAATAGTTTGGGAGTTAATAATTTGCTAAATAATTTTCGCCGATACATTAGTAAACCGCAAAAAATATTGGTACAGTCACGTCTAAAAATATGTATACAAAAACAAGGTTGCATAAATATGTAGTCATACATTGTATCAAAAATATTTATCTATTACTGACACCAAAAAATTGTATTCATTAAACTTTTTCAGTATTATGTAATCACAAAATGCTTCAGAAAGTTGCATACTTAAATAAATTCCATTTAAATGTATCCACCTCGTAGGCAAAAATAAGTATACATGAATGGGTTCCATATACATATAACCACACCAATTTGGCAAATATTTGTATACGCCGTTTGATTCATAAATATGTAAACACGATTTGATATTTTGATTCGTTTTGAAGAATTACTGTTTTGTTAAGATTACATGTCTGTCTCTTTCGTAACCTGCATGCGGGCAGGGACATACATACTACGAATCCATACTCCATTAAAATAATATTATATACTGGTGACCCGTTCCGGCACAACACGGTTACGGTATACATAGACACCGTGAATCACACTATTTATTTGTGAAAGCCGCATCAAAATCCGTTGCGTAGTTTGAAAGATCTAAGCGTACAGACAAAAAAGCGACTTTGTTTTATACTATGGAGTGATGAATTGAAAGTAACTCTGTCTGTTCCGGTATCACGTCGAAACCGACTGGTTTCGACTGTCAAGGGGCTGAACATAGGGTACTTAGTTTTTATCTCCAAAAGCAACCCTTAAGGGGAGAAAATGGGGGATGAACTGACTGGAGTGAGCTGGATGAAATTTGGTATGGATATATTTAATTTTTTATACATCATCAAGATCACCAAATACTTGGAAACGTCCAGAGTGGTCATTAATATCGACTAAGCCAAAGCGATCAAGTTGTTCGGGTCATCCACTGAGGACAGATCCACTGAAGCATCTATAATTTGCAATCTTTAATCATTGTAATTTTAATTACTTATAGAAGACAGCTTCTGAATGACGATGACAGAATGGCGATCTTGCACTTGACAGTATAAGTATATGTAAGTAATTGATTTTAAAATGAAGTTCTTCCATGAAGCCAGTGACTTTCTTTTATAATATATAACCTATCTGAAGTTACAAATAGGTAGTGTTTTCTATCTTTAGTCTATACATCTTTATCTATTCACTTTAATGTGAAGTGTTGGAAGTGTGGACCAGTGCAAATGATGTCTCTTGTTGTCAATTCTTTATATTCATTGTGTTTTAAAAAAATTACAGCTATCGTAATCGATGATACCCAAGATATATCACGGAACCTTATCAAAACATGGAAAACAAAGATTTTTCAGCTGCCTCTGCCCAAATGTGTACTCGTATTACGAGATGTTTTCCTGGATGTACTTGAACACTAAACATTTATGTTAAACTTTGAAAAAGAAATGGTATTGTTTATTGGAATATGCACTAAGTGCTTTTATAATGCCACTAACAATTAACAATATAATTAAAATAAAAACAAAAATATTCTTAGTGCACCTTTCTGAGAATGACCCTAAACTGAAATACTCAATATTTACAAGTCAATTCAATCTAAGGACTGTCAAGTGCGTCATAGAATAATCGTGAGATAGACGTATGCAGTGACAAGTCCGCACTGTTTTCGTGAATTGTCAAATCAGTTAAATATACAACTTACGATTCTATGCCAGTCAGACAAGGTTTGTTGTTGCAGTCTGGATACATATTTATGAATCAAACGGCGTATACAAATATTTGCCAAATTGGTGTGGTTATATGTATATGGAACCCATTCATGTATACTTATTTTTGCCTACGAGGTGGATACATTTAAATGGAATTTATTTAAGTATGCAACTTTCTGAAGCATTTTGTGATTACATAATACTGAAACAGTTTAATGAATACAATTTTTTGGTGTCAGTAATAGATACATATTTATGATGAAAATGTGTGGCTACATATTTTTCAAATTTTTTTGTGTATACATACTTTTAGACGTGACTGTACAACCTTTTTTGCTTCGACATCAAATCCATGTATACTGTACAATTGTTTAAACGGAAGTGGGCATGATTTAAAAGTACCATCAAGAAGAAAGTGCTGAAAGCAATGTATTATTTGTTCTGTATCAGGAGAACCAAACACGAGGATTCTCATATCGACGTCATTGTAATCGGCGATCAGTAAATGTTCAAACTTAATCGGCACTATTACCTCTTGAGGCGATCTAAACTGTAGTTTGGGCACTCCCAAGTTTCTGTATCTTTCATTGTATAAACTGGTTTTTATGTTTTTGAATTTAGGTAACTCGTGAAGAAAGTTCACTCCTTTATCGTTGAGTTCACTCACCATTTCGTCAAATTGTTTCTGAATAGGATAGTTGTTACTGCACACTTTTTTTTTCAGACCACTAAGTTCTTGTTCAAATATGCATTTAGCGTCATTTGCCAAACAATCAATACCATGGTCCTTTGATTTTACTATGGAGTTTTCTTCACTCAGCGTTATGCTACCCTTGCATGTTGTTTTGCTGAAACACTGCCAAAAGGTGTTACGGTCAGCGTAAGTACTCTTTTTGTGATATTTACGGCCATTGTAAAGCAATGCTTGGCCTCCTCTCTTTGTGGGAATGAACCGAATTTCATTACTTGAACTATTTGACGCAGTGCACTCAGAAGAACCAGCCATAATACTGTTGTCTTGATAAGAGTCATGTATTGTGAAAATTAGTTTTATCAGTTCAAATTGCACTTAAATCTTCACTTCACATAAGTTGATAAGAAACCAATATTATTCATGTTTAAACTCTCTCTGTTCATTAAAATGACATATATATAATACATAAAATGTCACAAACGATTTTTTTCTTTATTAAACTGAAGGAAGGAGGTCAGCGTAGGACCTCATTAAGTAATTTATTTACCAAGGAGTTTGACTAATTCTTGTTTAGCAGTTAATTGTGAAAAAAGAAAACGGAGATATTTTTAGTAATTAACTGCGAAAGAAGAAATAATGTTCGATTGCGAAAAAAGCCAAAAAAATCTTGGTTGACAGTTAATTACGAAACAGAGAAAAATAATTCTTCTTTCGCAGCCAATTGTGAAACCGCAATTGCGAAAACGGACTAGAGGATTTTTTTACCGAAAATGTGTAACGGTTCGGATGTGTCACACGACCGTCACTGGGAATAAATTAGTAGAAAATTGTTAGTGGGGCCATCTATGAAGGTTTGATGGAAACTCGAAACAAAAACATGTCGACAAAAACAGTTAAATAAGAGTAATTGAGATTAGAATGTCGACGTAATTAAAGCAGGGATAATTTAGCAGTCAATTTAATGAGTAAATGTTAAATTTAATTGGAGATTAGAATTTGTTGTTCGGGTATAATAATTAATGTAAAGAAACGCCATCTATGGTCAATTAGAGGAATTAATAGTAGGCGTCATGGAAAATTAGTGAACTAATGCCGAACTGGGTTTAGCGGCAGATTAACCTGGGAGGCTATTTAGTTAGTTTCACGTGGGAATTATAGAGGTCGCTTTTGGTAATGGAAATGTAAATTTTATCTAATAACAAGAAATATGGTCACAAATTCATCAAAAATAGACTTGATATAGTAATAGAATCATTAGTATTAGTCTACAGTAGATCTTAGATACATTTGATGTTAATAATTATGTTAATTTAAAGAAATATCAACGAAAGCATCATGGAAACGGCAAGTTGTCGAAATTAGCTAAATAAGTTAAGAAAAACCGAAAATGCAAGCATTACGTAATCGTAGTATAGATCATTGGTTCATTATCTATTATAAATTTAAGTTTTCATTCAAAACGGAGTAGTATTAGCAGAGTAATTACACATTTAGTTAAGACGAAATTACAAGTACTCTGTCGCACTGATTCAAAGTAGGAACGTGGCGAAATTATAAGCGTATTTTGAGTGGCGTTAATTCGACAAAGGAAACTATGAATAAACGGCGCGAATTGGGGATACCAGTTTATAATTGTAGGCAAATTAGCTATTTTATAACGAACAATAGAAGTATGTAATTGGCTATTTATATTCAAAGAGTGTAGGGAGTAATAAGTAGAAAATTATCATTAGAAGTAAGATTATTGTTAGATAGGTTAAGGAAATTAAAACGTTGAGGTAAAATTGAAGTATTTGACAAATACATATAAATATTTATTGAAAATTATTGTTGTAGCACAATATAAAAATGAAACGTATTTACTAGAATAGTTAAGCTAGGATAGTGTCAAGATAAATAGGAAATTTTAGTTCAAGAATAAATTTTACGGATAAAATTTGGCTATTTTGAGATAAGGATTTGGCAGAAGAAAAAGCGAGAACGGGCAATGTCAACGTTGTCGACTTTGGTAAGCTTGGCGTCGTTTGGTCGCTTGGCGCGAAAATACCAGAGGTCCCGGGAGAGAAGCTATAAATAGAGGTGACACAAAAAGGGCGGGAGCCAGATGGATTTCGATTTCGTAGAGTCAACATCGTTATTTTGCTAGTCGGGGGGTTTAGTTTCTGTGCGCCATTTTGTTAACAAATTAGAGTCAATAGTATTGGGTAATTTTATTTCATTAATTTTAATTGGGGTTTTTGATTTTATTTAATTTTAATTAATTTTAATTTACAAGAAATGTGAGTATTTCTTCAGGAAGTAAAGTGTCGGGGTCTTGATCATTAATCTGCGGAATAATGATTAACTCTCTGGTTTTTTAATTATTTGTGAAATATTTAGTGCTGATTTTCATTCGGAAAATCTTTGTGTGAGGGAATCTTTGCGGTCTTGTGGCGGTGAAGTCCTTTATTTGTTCTTGTAGTGTGGAGTGATCGTTTTATAGCGTTTCATTTCAGCCTACGTATATTTTGTACTAACCCATAACTTTTCTGTGTTTTTCCCAACTTAATGGAAATGACTTTGGTTCCTCCATAACGTACCTTGGTTGAGCTTTAAGTCCGTCTATATCGTCTGACACCTAACGGTGACAACCGTGGACGAAATAGGCTTCCACTTCCTGAAGCTGTGGCGGCTTCAGCGGCAAAATACTGTCGTACCAGCCACCAGTGGATTCTGTTTGTCTTTTGTAACGACTAAGTAGCGCTCGTCGAAGTGAATGCGTGTCTTGTTGACGCTTAGTTTGTACTTAAGAAACTCAGAATTCCTGTCCCCTATTTATTTACGTATTTATGCACAACGTTAGGTATTCTGCTGTTCCGCGGGGCTCTCCGTCATAGGGACTTTCCTTCGGGAAAGTTGAGAGCTCAGCACCATTTAGGGACCGATAGGGCTTTAGGTATACACACCATCTTTGTTGATAGGAAAGTAGAAGAAATTCATTGCACCGTGAATTTCTACATTACACTAAATGTACATGTGGGATTAATTCTCTAGTTTTGCTAATCACAGACAGAGAGTAGGGGCCTCAGGCAAGCTTAAAGTACAATTGTAGGATTTATTAGGGCTATATAGGTAGGGAAGTTCATAGGGCTTAGCTAGAGTAGCGTTTCCTTACACCGGGAAAAGTTACTATTTTAACTCACCACGCAATTAGTTCACCTATGAGGGTTTTCCTCCAAATTGCTAAACTTCAACACAGAGCTAGGGAAAGTTTAAACTCGCACACACTTAGTTTTAAGGCATAAACTAGATTTTAAGAAAATAAAATAAAACATAAAATTTATTTAAGTACTTACGTCAAAACTTCATTATACAAAACTTAGTTCATAAGAACTTGACTACGAATAACTTTATTAAAATTAGTAAGTTGACTTCAATTTAAAACCAAAATACGGTTTGATCATTTTGTTAAGAGTAAATAACAATAACATATTTTAGCTGTCTTTCCTATAATGAATAAGCGGGAATTGATATGACACGATCTCATAGCTAAATGGACAATTAAATGCCAGATAATTTACTGAATAATATTTAACACAATTATCATCTAATTTCGATTTGAATTACGATTGCCAGCTAAAATAAGCTTTGTTTTGATAAAATTAATATCAAACATCATATTCATACTTTTGATTAAGATCTCATCAAATTATATCTAGTAATAAGTTAGAGATAAAATCGTAGAGGGTTTTGGACCATCTATCAATTAAAATACAAAAGTCTATCATGTTATAAATACATACTACTTATCTGTTTTAGTTATCGTTTTTACATTGAGTGAACGGATGTAGAAATCCTGACTACGGTCGATAGCTTACGTTGACACATACCAGGCAACAGTCTATCTGGAAATTTACGTACTTTTCATTCGATCTCGATTTAAACATAATTGATTAAGGATTGATAGTTGAAACAGTTTATTGTTCATTTAAAATATATGAATTGAGACAAAACTAGTCATAGACGAGTCCAAAATCTAATACAAAGGTTATCTTGAATACCCAAGGGTTATCTAGTTATAAGCTAGTTAGATTATTATTATTAACGCTTGTGTTCTGGGCGTAAAGTATAGAAATCGGTACTTACTTTCTGCTTTACTCTGGTAACGCCAAATGCTGGTAGAACTAGAAAATTAGACTAAGTAGATAGCTCATTAAAATAAGTGAAAGTCACTATGAGATTAGTAATTATACCAAAATAAAATTATGTCAAATTAGACATTCCATATATCTAAGATAGATAAGACATAATCTAAATTAAGAGATACTAGTGCCTATAGTAAATGAATAGCTGTAGTGTCTAAACTCATTCCTGAACTAATTATCAAAGTTATAATTAAGCATCTCATAGAGTATTCTAATATAAGCATAGAATAAGTAACCATAAGTCTAAAATTAGATTCAACTTGTTACAAAACATTGTGTTTGTATTTCCATACTTTGATTTGAATGCACCGAAAGTTAGTGCTTAGTCTAGTAAAATCACAACTTGACATATCCAAAGAGATATATTGCTCTGGAGTGCGAAAGGAAAGAGTCGGGGGTGGAGGTAGAGACTCTCCGAGACCTTGGGTCTCGGTATTAAACTTAGTTTTAAGTCTAAATAGATTCAGAAGTAATACAAACACAAACACTATCCATAGTAGAAATATTTCCTCTCATTTTTCCAAACTGATTATTCTAGGTAACCTGAAAGATCCATTTCTAGAACTATCCAATCTAAACTTACTAGTATATCTAAATTCACATTTCAGTAATTAAAGTTTCACCCTAAAGTTCAGTAGAGTTCAATCTAGAGTCAAAATTATCACGAAGTTAGGTACTGCTTAATTAATTATAACATTAGAAACACAACTGTAGGCTTTTCAAATTAACTCTCAAATAAAAGCACTTAGGTTATTGCTGGGCATAAGGTAGGTTCCTAATCCACTAGACGATTCACGATCACAAGGCCATAAATTAATTTAAGTTAAATCACCATAGCATTACCACAAGTTAAGTGTAGTATTAAGTAGGTTAAGAAGGGGTAGTTAAGTTAGTCTTTAAAATTAGTTATTAATACAAGGCCATTAGAAGGGTTATTACAAATGTAAACATTATTTTATGTTGATTCAGATGATTTATTAATTTTAAACATTTTATCTTTAATTTTAAGTTTAACCAATGAAATCGAAATGTAAAATAATATTTTATTTTATTGTTTCAAAAAACGGTAACCCCTTATTTGAGGTTGTCCTCAGCGTGAAAACGTAACTTTAAGATCAGTTTTGATAGTTTGTTTCTTAAATAGACCTAACATATTTTACGTTATTTATCTAAAGTAGACCTTATTGTTTGTATTGTAAGGGTCATGTTGCAATTTCAACGAGACATATTTAATCTATAACATTGTTTGTTGTCCCCGAAATGCGATGCTTCCGGACAGGACATGTCGGTTTTGTTACCTCAATGTATACCAAAATAATTCTACTAAGTATGTTTTTAAGGCATTTTACTAGCAACACTGACCTCATATAGAGCTCCTGTCAGTTTAAAAATTTAACGGCCAGTATCGCTTCGGCAGCGTAGTGAGTTGAACGTGGCGAGGTCGAGTGAAGAAAAAAAAAAGTCAGGTTTGTGATAAAACTATTATACTTTTTTACCATGCATGTTCTTATTGCATAAATTGTAGACAAATGCAAAGTTCCGTACGATCAATAAGATCTATGTTGTTTAGGCTAACGAGAAATAGATCTGCGTAAATATTTTTTCTAGTTTTAGGTAGGCACATTATGTTACTTCGGTTTTGTTACTACCTGTATGGTACCATATAGACGGACCGTCAAAGTAACAAAACCGACAGCATAAAGCTAAGTTCACGGTGTAAATACAAGCTTTTATTTAGTTTCACCTGTCCCGTTGTCTGTAGGTAGTCAAATCTTGCAAGTTAAATTCGATCAACTTCCATTAAAGACCGGAAGTCGGATTTTTTTGACTATTTTGTATATGTTTTATAAATTAAAACTACAAAATTCCTGTTATCGAATAGAAAAACAATTTTTAAGCTACCTTTACAAATAACAAAGTAATACAGGTTTGAAATTCAAGATTAGACAGAGAAAGACATACTGGCATGTGACGTCACACGTCAGTACCGCCATACTTGCTGCATAGTGAAAAGCGTTTGAGAAAGAGAGGTATAAAGATTTTTCAAAAATCACTATAAATCCAATTTTCAACCGATTTAAATTTCCTCTTCGCTAAATACTATCTGTATACCGTATTTGGCATACTTATGTAAATTACGTGACAATACAATAATCTGATAGTGAGATTCAGGTAGTCCGGCCAGGATCGTCTCCACAGTACGGAACTCTTCAACGGTTAATAGTATCGACTTGAAATTTGGTATGCAAATGTAGTTTGGGTGACAATGCAAGTAAAGTCGAAAAAAAAGTAGTCAGTAAAAAAACTTGTATTAAAAAATATTTTTTTATTTTTGTAAAATTTGGTTATATTTGTTTTGTGTAAAAATAATATTATAGGTAAGTAGGTAAATTCAGCCAAAGAAAAGATGCGTAGGTATAGAGAAAGGTTGAAAAATGAAAATCCAGAAAAGTATGAGGAACAGCGTAAAAAAAATTTGGACAGAATAAAATAAAAAACAAAAATTTAAGAAATGGAACCGGCTGAAGCAGAAGCTAAAAGAAAAGAATGGAGAGAAGAAAAAAGGACAACGCCATCACGACATGAATAGGCCAGCGGCGGCCTTACGTGAAAATTTGTGTGATTCTGAGAATAATGTTAAAACAGACAAAACACTGCAGAAAGACAAAAAACTTCGGATAAATTCAAATCAGCTTTAAAGCAATGTAAAAATTACAAAGTTCAAATAGAAAAACTTACAACGAAAGTAGAATGTTACAAGAAAAGGATACAAAGACTGAAATCGAAAACTGATATTTCTATATCCAGATTAGAGAAAACACTTGATAAACTGAAAGCCCGAAATAAGTATTAGAAAGTACAATAAAAACTAGTTTCCAAAATTGTTAAAAAATATCAGAAAAACGTGATGAGAGAAGTTATATAATTCGAAAAATAAACAATATACATCTAAAGTGCTTGGGTTAAAAGTTACAGCTAGACAAAAACCAAAAAAAAATAAGAAAAAACAAAGAGATAGCAGAAATAACACATTTCTATTTAAGAGACGATGTAAGTAGAACGACATCAGGTAAAAAAGAATGCAGAGTGGAAAGCAAGCAAAAAAGCAAATTAGGTACCTTATTGATAGTTTGTCAAACATTTATAAGAAATGTAAAGCGGAGGGAGGTCGTTATGGCATGACTAAGTTCTACGAAAATAAATCTTTCTTTGTGTTATCACCTCGTATCCATTCAAGATCGACTTGTATTTGCGAAAAACATGATAATATCAAACGAGGTACTAAAAAAACAGCGGATCCTTAGCAAAGGATTTGATGAATACAAGAAATAGTTTGTGACACATCTGACCTGTAGTCATTCATTAGCACGACCCCTGTATTTGTCGACTCGACAAATCTCTGCGACGTCTTGAAGCCTTTTGAGGAGGTAACATCTTCAATTAGTGGCGATCAATATATGACCGGTAGTTTGGTCATAGTGATGACCAACTGCCTTAAATCTATTACCGAAGATTTTTTAGACAAGCCGGATTACGACCATTTTCAACCAGTTGTTAAGGAAATTTTGTTATCATTAAAAAATGGTCTAATCGAAAGATTTCCTAGAATCGAGTACAGTAAAACTTTTGCTCTATGCACTTTACTCGATCCCCGTTTCAAATGCTACGGCTTTCAAAATGATAACGCAATGACAGAGATTAAAAGACATGTACATAATCTGATTATAGGCTTAATAGATCGCGACAATGAACCAAACCCACCAGAAGTTGTAAATAATGATACTGTGGAAGAAAAAAATGTCAGCGCTTGGGAAAGGAAATGCCACTGCAAGAGCCATACGCGAGCTCCAAATGTATTTGGACGATGAAATGCTCCCTAGAAAAAATGCAGCGGGCCAATGGAATAACCCGGCCCAGTGGTGGAGAGAACACAAAGTAATATACCCGCACTTGTCTGAAATATACCAGACAAAATGTAATATAGTAGCAACTTCAGTTCCATGTGAACGACTTTTTTCTAAGACCGGGATGTTGATTAATCAAAGGCGGAGCAATTTAAAATCAAAAAAAGTGGAACAACTTACCTTTTTAAACGCAAACTTAAACCCCAAGAGGTTTGAGTTGTAAATATGTCTGTAATGTAAATATTTTATTAGGTTAGGTTGAACATTGTTAGCAAGCCAGTGTACATAGAATCATTGTAAATATGGCGATTTTTAAATGCGCCACAATTTAATAGTACTTCTATAAAAATTGTGCTAGTCCTAAGCCTAGTAAAGCATGAAGGGAAATCGCCAATATCAACTTTAGTTAATTTATTGTTAAGACTCATTTTTTTAATAAATTACAATACAAAAATTTGTTATTGTAGCTAAATTGGTTGTATACGCAATTTACAGCACCTAACTTGCTAGCTATTCAACGTAATTCACGATATTTTTATAATAGATAGGACACGGTTAGAAATGGTACCGATATTCGGCAACGGTTGTCGATACCGATATTGAAACCAAATAACCGTTGGGTAACCGTTATCAAAAATACCCGATAACGCCCATGTCTATTGTCGAGTCAATGTAGTGGACCCAGCTACGGCTGCTTTCAAGAGCCAATGTTGGTGGCATAGAATTATTTAATGCGTCGTCAGCTTCGGTGGTGCGGTCACGTATCACGCATGGCGGAGGAAAGGGTGGCTAAGCGCAACTTCTATTCGGAATTGGAGGAGGGTAAACGAAATCACGGCGGTCAGCTCCTTCGGTTCAAAGATGTGCAGATGCGACATATGAAAAGGTGTCACATCGAGCCATCGCGATGGGAAGATTTGGCAGCACAGCGGCTTGAGTGGCGCAGGACAGTGCAGAGGCAAGTTCGCGAGTTGGAGCAGCGTAAAGCCGACCTCGATACTAAACGCGACGAGCGTAAGTCTCGGCCACCTGCTGCCATTTATTATAATTACGTGGACGGTGTGCTTACGTGCCGACAGTGCGGACGTACGTTCACAGCTAAGATAGGCTATGTAAGCCATCTTAGAGCGCATGAGCGCCAAATAACTAACTAGGAGTCGAGGTGGTCGCCATGGCCGAAATCGGTCGGATCGTCATCATCATCACATTTTGTTCTCTAGAAGTATTTCAATTTTAAATTATGCCAATACTGGCGGACTGCCATATTTTTTTTACGTGTGCCCCCTGTCTACAGCGTCACAATACAAGTAACAACCAGTATATATATTGACTGCCTACAGAGAGCCGCCTTGATCAGGGCAACAGTTTGAATGCATGCGTCAATGCGGAACTTTGTAGGCTATCAATATATACTGGTTGATACTTGTATTGAGACAGATCCATACCATGGGATATACGAGGGCGGTTTGACAAGTCAGTGACTTCGAGTAAAAAAAAAACTATTCCTAATTCTTTTCTTCTCTTTGGTAGCTGGCTGTTTTTACGAGACATATATTTATTGAATCAGGCGTTACTTTGCGGAGGTCCATATTACCATACAGCGTACACCATGCTACCAGTTGTTGTCTAACAACTGGTAGCATGGTGTACGGTTGTGTCACTCTGAAGATGAGCTCTGGTTGAGTTCGAAACGCGTCAGTGTAGTGTGGTGGTGGTGGTGATCGATGGGTTTGTGTGATTTGTATGTGTTCTTACAGTGTGGAGGTGGAGGAACTGCATGAACACGCATATTTTGCATAAGTTTAGCTATCGTAAGGTCGCGGGTGAGCAAGGAAATTATTTTAGTTCATTCACGGAAAACTGTTGAATATGGAGAAAAGTGAATTTCGTGTGCTAATTAAACATTACTTTTTACGTGGAAAAACTATCAAAGAGACTGAAGACCGGTTTAAAAAATATTATGGGGAGTCTGCTCCATCTCATGGCATGGTACACCAAGTGGTTTACGGAATTTCGTTCTGGACGTATCACCAATGATGCAGAACGCTCTGGAAGGCCGATTAAAGTGACTACTGGTGATATCGTGAATAAATTCCACGATATTGTTTTGGATGACCGTCGAGTGAAGATACGTGAGATAGTTGAGACTGTATACATTTCATCTGTTCATATCTTGCATAATATTTTAAGTATGAAAAAGCTTTCCGCAAGATGGGTGCCGCGTTTGCTCACAGCCGATCAAAACGACATCGCGTAACAACTTCTGAGCAATGCTTAGCCAAATTCAAACGTAATCCTACTGAATTTTAACGTCGATTCGTGTCGGTGGACGAAACATGGATTCACCATTATACACCAGACGAAAAAACAGTCAAAACAGTGGACTTCTACTAGCGAAAGGGCCCCTAAGAAAGCGAAAACCGTTAATTCGGCAGGAAAGGTAATGGCCACTGTTTTTAGGGACAGCCAAGGTTATTCGTATCGACTATTTACAGAAAGGTAAAACAATAAATGGCCTTTATTATGCTGCTTTGTTGGAAAACTTTAACGCAGAAAACGGCCACACCTGGCAAAGAAGAAAATACTTTTTCATCACGACAATGCACCTGCACACTCGTCGGCAGTCGCAACAGCCAAATTAGTAGAATTGCGTTATGAAATACTGCCACACCCACCATATTCTTCAGATTTGGCACCGTGTGATTTTTTCTTGTTCCCTAACATGAAGAAATGGCACGGTGGGAAAAGATTTTCATCAAATGAGGAAGTCATAGCTGAAACTGAAGCATATTTTTCGGGGTTTGACAAAAAATATTTTTTGTAGGGGTTACAAAAACTGGTACATCGTTGAATGCATCGAGTTGAAAGGAGATTATGTAGAAAAATAATAAAAAATCTTGTGAAAAAGTTTTTTTTTTTTTCTTAAAGTCACTGACTTATCAAACCGCCCTCGTAGACTGATAAGAAAATCATCGATATCTCAAAAGGCAGTTGTACCTGGACTCGCCAGGGAGCAAGAATATTGAGAGATTCATAGAGGTGAGACGTATTTACTGGAATAGGTTTTTGGAATAGGCGCAGTTCGAGTCCAGGGGGAGGGTGAAACGGAACACACAGTAAAATATGCTAGTCCACTCTTGATAATACAAAAACAATCTGTTGCTAAGAAAGCCATCGCTGCTGCAGCACCTAAGCCCCGCGGCAGATCGCACAAAGCCCAAGAACTCCTGTCCTTCTCGTCGAGTCGCCTTCGTGGACAGAGGGGGAGATCTGTTGTAACACCATACGCATAGGATTCACAACGGGGTGCATTGCACCTTCTGTGGATACCACACCGGTGGGGGCCATATTGCTTGTTACCAAAAGATCCACAGTAGGTTAGAGCCTCATGAACGAGATGTCATAATGTCCAACCAAATACGGCCACTTCAGAGCTGATCGAGCTCTACAGCACTGTCCCATTGAGAGAGTGCCGCCGAAGGGCATAGTGGACCGGGTGACGGGGGTAAGGCTGGATTGGCTCTGGGGAGGCCTGGGGAGTGATTAGCGGGCGTCGCTTGCTGCGCGCCGTATGCAGCTCGACGCTCGCCTCTTGCCAATGCGGCGTTGGTGAGTCAGTCTGCCGAATGGCGAGTGGCGAGCCGATCGCCGCTCGCCATTCGCCGCGTTCCGCTCCGCTTGCCGCCATGTTCCATTCCATGTGGACTGCCTATATTGGGATTATTATTAGTGAGCTTAGATAACAATCTGTCAACGTCAAACTCACAAACGTCAGTATTAGTGATTGACAATCGAATCGACTCGAAGAAAAGTCATCAACCGCCCAAGTACATTTAACAGCTTACGTGTACGAGTTATATTACATGTAAAGCGCTTACAATTTACAAGTTAGCGCGTGACAAGGCTTAAAAGCACATCATGTCGACCGACGAGAAAAAATTGAAAATATTTAGAGCGAAGATCTCTCAATTTAAGGGGCAAATAACTCGAGCAGCGAAGTTCGCGTCCGAACAAGAGGGCCAAGTCCTTGTCGACTTAGAAGGCGTCAAAATACGCATGAAAGACCTTCAAAAGGGCCTGCATACTTATAAAACGACCGTTCTGGAGATTCAATTGCTGTCGGAAAACGATGAAGAAACCGACGGCGAGCAGTTTAGCGAGGACGATGTGGAAGACAAGTGCTACGCTGTGATGGCGAGTCTCCGAAATATAGTACGCGATGCTGAACAGGTTGCGGAAACGCAGTCAACGTCACCGCGAGGAGGTGCCACACAGGCTGCATGTTCAACACAATCTTTTGGCAAACCAACAACCACATACCCTGACTTTCTCTCACCTACACAGTGTTTGTAACCAGTTTATACTAAAATGGAAATTTTTAATGGAAAAGTTAACTTTATCCAATAGATAATTAATATTTCAGACCTCGTAATCCTATGATTTTAAGCAAAAAACCCTACCGCTGTACCTATGAATAAAGTGCATTCTACTAATAATACCGCTTAAGGTGTGGATAATATTTAGTGTTATGAATAGTTTTGGCTTTTTACACTTTAGTGTTTTATTCATCTCAAGCCCTATGCCTACCTACTAGTTTCCAAATGTAGGTCAAATCTTTGTGCATAACGTATCCAAAGTTCGTGGCATGCATGCAGGTAAAATTATGTACATGACTGTACATTGCTCAATATCAAGACCTCATGATACATTATCATCCAACTCGTCTTAGTTTGTTATACAAAACCCCGCTCTTATTTTAATGCCTTTTATTACGTATTGTTAGTAGTCTTATTATAATTAAGTAGACATTTAGAATCAGGCATAAGATAATAAATTCAGTTTGTGCCTATTCCTGCACCTTAAAATTGAGTGTACATCCTAACTTCATTGCTTATTGGACTCATTTGAATCTTTACGGATTTTTCTAAGCGCGCCCTTAGTTCATAGTAATGTTCGAAATTCAAAATATTCTTTTCCTCCCTCGTCAACTAGGCGTGCCCTTTTAGTTCGAAATTCAAAATTTTCACCAACACCAACTGAGCGTGCTTCTTGGTTCAAAAAAAAATCACCACTCGAGCGCGTCCCCCAAATTTTTGTCCGTGTTAAGTTCATTTCTCACGCGAAAATATGCCGTTTAAAGGCCATATAAGGCTTTTTCCTTGCTTGCACGATCCCCTGAATGTAAATTTCCGGGACCGAACCATAAAACGTCGCGCCCTAGAAATGCTTTTAATACGTCTCAACAACCTCGGGGCTGAACAATTAGAAATAGCAGACGTGCGGAGGAAAGTGAGAAACTATCAGGCCGTGCTTAGGCGAGCCCGCCGCCGTTTACCTCGTGTTTAATCATTATCGCATTCAGTTATGGTGCTGTGTAATTTGCCCCGCTCACATATCAGCATGCTTTTTTTTTCACGACCCTTTATCTCTTTCCCTTTTAGCAAGCACGGCCTGATGACAATTCCCGCGCTCCCTCCCCAGACCTCATCATAATCGATGACTATGAGGATGACTATGACCCAGTAAGTAATATTATTTAACTAAGTTACGTATATTGTGTTGTGCGTCCGCAATTGATTGATACTTGGTAAGTAATTTTACATGTCATAATTAAATATTTTAATTCTTCGCAACTTTCACTCAAACTAATACGTGTAGATTCCTTTTACATTTCACAAGCATTTATTTAACTTTTCCTATTAGTATGTATGTTAGTGTGTTAGTATTGGTTAAATTTTGGAAGTGAAATTTGACCCACTTCCCGATTTCCGATTAAATCACAATGCAATATTATTATGTCATGAAGCTGATCTGATGATGGAACTGGAAGGTGGCCATAAGAACTCTGTAATAAAATGATATAATCCCATCGAGTTTGGGCTCATTACATTTGTCTTGACGAGTACTTTGGTCCTAGGTGGTAGTCAGGGACAAAGGTACAGTGAGCATTTTTTTTTTATATATAAAATGTAACTAAGTTATTAAAGCTTTTATAGCTTTATATATTTATGTGTAAATAAAAGCTTGTTTTACAGTAAAAATCTTACAGTTTCAGATATGGGATATATTTCTTAAAATCACCTTATTTGAACCTGTTCATAATGATTAATGATTTTGACTCGTATCCAACGTAAGATTTTTCTTTCTATCTTAGTAATAGAATACATATTTACAAGAAAAATAACATTTTCTTCAAGGTTTGCAAAAGGGGACCTAACACCAACACTGCGCCACTCGTCAAGTCTCTTGTCTACTCGTACTCCTTAGGCAACGTAGCAGCTGTCAACTATGGCAAGACTAATGAGATAGTAGCCATCAAGCAGCTAGAAAAGGAAGAAGGTGTCAACGTGCAGAAGTGTGGGCTCTTTATAGATTCCGAGCATTTTTTTTAGGAGCGTCTCCTGATGGCCTGTTCGAAGAGGGAATAGAAGAAATTTAATGCCCATATTGGTATTATATTTTTTAATTTTTAACTGTAAATTGTATGGGTTTTAAAAAAAAAAGCCTAAATAAAGAAATGTATTATTATTATTATTATTATCAAATACAAGGCCAACTCCATATCTGGTAATAGATACTGTAAACTAGAAAAAAACCGATTCCACACAAATAATAATTATCTTTGTATTTGTTTAATTTAGAACAGTGTTCCGTACCGTAACAGTTAATTTCTATTTCATAAATTTTTTTTTTTTTGTGTGATGAGTACATAATGCGACACAATTTGGTTAATATTATTCGTTTCTTTTGCCTTTTATTTTATACTGGGTCTACGACAAACTGTGTAAATCGGAACGCACCATTTACGTGGGAAATGGTTCTTCGGCGCGACACTAGCGCCACCGCCGGCCATTTAGCGTGGTCAAAACAAGGAACTGCTAAATTAGTCGCTAAACCGCCATCGCCGCGTCTGCATGCACCAAAATCAAGTGCTTGCAAATTGTGTTTAAGTAGTTTTAAAGTTCCCCTTTCATTGACTGGAAAATAGTGCAGTGACCAAGCACCCGCGCCACGCACTGAACACTCCAACACATCAGCCAAGGCGCTTACCAAGAAGAAGCCGAATATGCCACGTCCCAAGAACAGGGCAATTGGCAAGCCTCCGCCTCCCTCACGTAAGAGCACAACAGAAACACCACTAACGAATGATCCATTTTGGAAAGACTCATTCGTGATAGACGTAGATGCTGGCTTTGTGAGCGAGCAAGCTGCTCGAGAGTTCAATGCAGACGCTGCGGGCTATGTTCACCTTGTTGAACAGGAATATAAAGCAATAACTGACGTAGACAAGCATTACGCCAAAGCGATACCAGCATCAGCACATGCCTATTACCATCATGTACTGTACTGGTACAAGCTAGCGCTAATTGCACAGAAGCGTGGAACCTCCAGTCATGACCAAGACCGCTTGGTCCGATTTGTGACCGGATACGCTTCGGGTCAGATTGCTGCTGGAGCCGGGGAATACCTCGAAGGCTTAGGCGATTATGAGGACCATACTGGTGTAAAGCATTTGCTTGCAGCCAGAGAGCGCAACGCCGAAGGCCATTTCAGGCGGGCTACTGCCCAAACCCACGGGTTTTACGAAACCCTTCCGGCCCCAGCCATTTCGCTGATGCGCGTTGCCGAGGACGCACTCGCGTCCCATCGCGGCAATGTGGCAAACGACCACTGGATGCTAGCAGCTATAGCTCCAAATGTTCGAGTTCAACCGCAACACGAACAACAGGCTGCCCCTGACAATAACCGTCAGGCTCGTGCCGATGTGCGTCGCCGTCAAGAAGGAGGAGAGGACATACCAGACGCTGAGGGAGGTGCAGCCCCCCTCGAACCGCCAGCCCCGGTCGATGTACCAGACGTCCCGGTGCCAACTGCCAACTTGTTAGGCGGCTTTATGCATGTGATAAGGATTGAGGGACTGATTTGCCGGCAACCCCGATCCTCGACCAGGACCCTCGAACGTGGTTGCGGGAGGATTGAAGCGGTAAGTCGCAAGACCCAGGCCATATCCTACACACAAAGAATAATAACAATTTATTTGATTTATTATGAATATAACTTAGCTAATACATAAGCCAAAGCAGTTTCCACTTATAAAGAAATGTTTTTTTTTCCAACTTATAAACGTCCCCCTTCTGGGCACAGGTCTCTTAGTATGAGAGGGTACGGATTGTAATTCTCACGCTGGCTCCGCGTGGATTGGGAAATTCACAAACAACGTTGAATTCTTTCATAGTTCCTTGCATTCAGATTTGCTCATGATGTCTTCCTTTGCCCAATTTTTACCACTAGGGTAGGTATACGCCCAACTGGGTGGATGAATGCAGATATTTTTGTGTATGTTATGTATGAAGCATTTTATTAAACATGTCTTGGCTTCTAAAGATAATCCTGCACTATTGCTGATGGATAACCATGAAAGCCATCTCTCGATAGAAGCTATTGATATTGCGAAATCTTCAGGAGTCACTATTTTGACCTTACATCCACATACGACTGCAAAGATGCAACCGTTGGACGTTGGATTGAATGGCCCTTTTAAAACGTATTACAATGCAGCAGTAGACTCCTGGTTGTTGAGACATCCCGGGCAATCTCTAACTATTTATCATGTGGCGGAGTGCGTTGGTCAAGCATATTTTAAAGCTATGACTCCTACAAATATAGTAAATGCATTCAAAAAATGTGGGATATTTCCATTCGACGACTGTATTTTTACAGAAATTGATTTCATGCCCAGCAGTGTAACGGATAGGCCACGTGAATCAACCTCAAACGACGTACAAAATGATCCAGAAGAAGTGTAAAATATAACACACCCATCTAACACACAACAAATTGTAACCTGCCACCTGCGCGATGAAATGAATTCCAGGAAAAAGGAGCGGAGCGAGTTATCTGATAATTTGTTCTAATAACACTTTTAGCATGAACACAAAAGGGTCCAGTTTCTTTTGATGACATTCTTTGTTTTGGTGTGATAGTACTTGTTGTCTAGTCTACTTAGAATTTGCAATATTAAAAACAAACAGTTGCTAGTCGAAAAGTGTCGAAAATATAAGAAAGTGGTGGTGCATTTTAAATTGTTTTTATTAATTATAATATAACCCTCTGTATCATACTGTTGACTACAGGCAACATACTCTTACAACCTTCGTTAAATACACACGAAAATTTTAAACGCGTTTTCGTGCATTGTAGCTTGCCGTCTACACACCGATGTATGGAGAAAATAGTACAACGAAATTTAACTAGATGGCGTTACTGTTATAATTCAACGTTTGTTCAGTGCTTGGGAGAAAATTCAAGAACACGTATTCGTCAATGTATAAAAATCTGTAAAAAATAATATTTAGTGGTTTTAGTGTCTGATATTGTCAAAAACATTTAGGTAAGTGTATATTTTATTACATACATTGTTATTATGAAGAGGTTTATTGTTTTGTTAAAATTGGAATGTACTTAGTGTTTGTGTCCTGTAAGCTACATTATCGTAAAAGGGTAAATTTTTTGTATGGTTACTAGGTATTTAACATAGTCAATTATTTTGTTCTAGGATGTCACGAAAACGTTGCTTGCGAGATATCGACATCTCTGCGGCACTTTTTGATGATAATGCAAGTGAAGACGGATTAGATTTTGACGACGATAGTATTGCAGATCCTGATTTTAATCCTGAAGTTGAGGGGTTGGCTGATGACTTGGCTGAGGTGCTTGCTGAAGAGTCTTCAGAAGGCGAATTCGATGTAGATGCCATAATAGAAAGTTTAGAAGCTGACGAAATTACCCCTTCTTCTGAAGTAGAACCAATTGCAACGACTTCAAGCTGCAATAACCCGCCATCTTCGAGTGCAAATAGAAAAAAACCCAAAAAACTGAACTTACGCTGGAAAAAGAAAAATCTCGAGTTAAATAGACACCAGCTAGCATTTAAAGGCAACGAGACACTGAACCCTGATATTTTAGACCTTGAGACACCCGTTCAGTTTTATCTTTATCTGTTTCCACCGGAGTTAATCCAGATGATTGTGGAACAGACTAACCTGTATGTGGTGCAAAAGGATCCTAGTAATACGTTTCGTGTATCTGAAATAGATATTCGGCAATTCATAGGCATAATATATCTGATGTCATTGATTAAATTGCCCAGGGTTACCAGCCACTGGTCTGCTATCCTCGGAACAGAACTAATTCAACAAACAATGGCCTTGAACAAGTTTGAAAAGATCAGGCAGTTGATGCATTTCAATGATAATAGCAAAACAGTTCCCAGAAACAACCCTAATCATGACAGAATTTTTAAAATCCGTCCAGTTATTGACACCTTGAATACTGCATACAGCAAAGTCATGCTGGAGCAGCAGCTTTGTGTGGACGAACAAATGTGCTCCACCAAAGCCCGAAATATGCTCAAAAGATACAACCCCAACAAACCCCACAAATGGGGATATAAAATTTACGTGTTGAGTGGTGTTTCTGGTTTTGCGTATAAAACTGAAGTTGAAACTGGCACAGAAAACATCGTTAACCAGGGTGAGCCAGATTTGGGAGCCTCATCCAATGTCGTAATGAGGTTGTCACGCATGATTCCTAGACACGAAAACTTCAGGTTGTATTTTGACAACTACTTCACCTCTTTGCTACTGCTAGAATATTTAGCTAAGCAAGGTATCCTCGCTCTTGGGACTATTAGAAGAAATAGAATTCCAGACTGTAAACTTCCATCAGAGAAGGTGATCAAGAAGAAAGAACGAGGATATTCAGAAGAATACGTAGCTAATGTCAACGACGTCGAGGTATCTACAGTTATTTGGAAAGATAATAAAGTTGTCACCTTGGCGTCTACGTTTGCTGGCCAAAACCCAATATCCGATGTTAGAAGATATGACAAGAAACAGTCGAAGTACATTGAGATCAAAAGACCTTTCGTAGTTGGCGAGTACAATCGTCACATGGGAGGCGTCGATCTTATCGACAGCATAATGGGAATATACAAAATAGAACTGAGGAGTAAACGTTGGCCCATGCGTCTATTCTTTCACTACTTAGATCTAACAATGGCAAATGCATGGCTGCTTTACAAAAGAATATGTAAAAGTAAAAACCTCCCTGAGAAGAGTGTCAAAGCTTCAGCGGATTTTCGTCTGGATGTGGCCGTTACTCTATGCCAAATGGGGACAAAATCTAGTGCAACAACTCGAAGACCTATAGAGAATGAAATTTGTGCTAAAAAACACAAAGGACCTGCCCAGCACGCACCACCACAAGCTGTTCGACAGGATCAAATTGGGCACTGGCCACAATGGGCGGACAAAAAAATTCGCTGTAAGTTTCCAAAATGCACTGGATTCACTCATACTATGTGCGAGAAATGCGGCGTAGCTCTATGCTACACCAAAACTAAAAATTGTTTCAGAAGCTATCACCTTTCTCAAAAACTTTCCAAATGGAAAGTGTATCAATAGAATTTTGGACAATTTCCTTTCAGTTATTACTCATTGTTGCCTACGAGCAACACTCCCTTTTTTCTATTTTTTTTATAAATAAAACAAAATATTAAAAAACTGAAAAATTAAGTTTTTTATTTCAATAAAACATATCCGAATTTGTCCCAAATATTAAAATTGAGGTTATTGAGTGACAGAGGGATAATATTATCACGACATACATGCGCAGAGGTTGCTATATAATGAATATATAAAAAAAATGTGACGTGGAATTCGATAGTTTGATATTTGTAAAACTACTAAAACGCGTTATTAAGTATTATGTGTATACGCAATCACGGGAGCGCATTTACGGGAATCATTTTGTTTACGCAATGAGTCAATTGAGTTTAGTCTTTGGATCAAGTATTTCTGTGGACGCGTACAGTCGCCATCAGATATATGGTAGCGGCCAAGGTACTCAAATATTTCGGAGCAGCATTCAATTTCAATATATTAGTTACGATAGATAAGGTCTATAATATCGGACCATATAATTCGCCATAAATTTGGGAGCAGCGACTTTTCAATTAATTCGTGACATACAATAAGATAAATATATCGTAACAAACAGATCGTCAATGGTATCTGAGCAGTCAGGGTGGTCATAAAGATCGGATCATTTATGGAAAATGTACCTTAAGTTTGTGTAATACAATTTAAAATAGTTAAGATTGGACTCATGAAAATAAGGTTTCAGACAGGCATTGATACTATATTATAAGCTGGTCTCCCCTCTAACCCTCGGTGACGAACCTCGCTCCTATATAAGCCCGACAGTTCTGTACAGACGCCATTTTGCTCGAGGCGGTCGGCGCGGACGGTTGTGCGAGGTGACATCACCCAGGATTACGTGAGCTATTTTCCCCGTTACTTTCCTCTGGTTTCCACGTGAGTTTTCTTATTTTCTAATAGTGATTTGGAAGTGTTAAAATAAGTGCTGATTTGTTATCGATTTGAATATGTCGTTTTCGTTGTAAAATAAAGTTGTACATAACTGTTAATTAAATTTCTTTGTTCGGATTAATTGTTTTTTTTTAGGAATTTCCACTTGTGATCCTTATAATATGTTATCATTAATTTAAATTTAGAACGAAATGGTTTGTTGTGGCATTCATCGAAAAGAGTGTGTGTGGATTTGTCATCGTGACAAATATATTTCCGTCTTTTTCGAATTAAGCCGGGTCCGCTGCGACGTGTTTTTGTGTTTTTCTAACACCTAACATGTTTTTCTAACATAATAGGGGCGTGGTCTAAATGTTTTTGTTAGCAAAAACACTCAAACATGTTTGCCGCGACGGATGGAAAACATCCCCGCGTTCGCCTGCGGAGGGGGGTGCAGCGTTATTTTGTGTTTGCCCTCATACTGTGTCGGTCTCGGTTGTCCTGTCAAAGTGTCAACTGTCATCTTTGAATTAATTTTAATTGATTTGATTGTTGACTTGATGTGCAATGGAGTGGAATAAGGAAAAGACTTTGTTCTTTATCCAATTAATAAAGGAACGGCCCGTCATTTGGGATGTGTCTTCTAGTGACCATAAAATTAAAAATAAGAAGCAGGATGCCATCAAAGAGATTGCATCAGTGTTTGGAATCACTGCAAAGGAGGTTTTGGCAAAGTGGACAAGCCTTCGTGGACAGTATAACAGAGAGAAGAAGAAGGTTACTGGGCTTAAAACGGGCAGCGGAGCAGAAGATGTATACATTTCAAAATGGTTTGCATACGAAGAAATATCAAATATGATATGTTTTAATATACCGCAAAATTCAGTCAGCAATTTACAAGATGATATGGTAAGTACTTATTTTTTCACACTTATTATATTATTTAACATTTTAATACCTACAAGTATTAATTTGTTAGGTTATCTTGTTTGCTGCCTATTAAAATGATTTGCAACGTAAAGAATAATAAAACTGCAACTACGTTTATATTTATAATATGTTTATAACTAGTTATATATTTTATTCTTCAATGAAGCAGAAACAATAATATAAAAGTATATATAAATGCCAAGATGACATACTAATACTGCCATGGAACCATTCCTCTCTCGCTGACAAAGTATGAGGCAAAATTATCTCGAATCCGCTGGCTATCTACGGCTGTTCGTCTTGGTAATCGTGGTAGTGGTTGCAAGCCCTCCATTTGTGCTTCAGTTCTCCATTGACCAGGTATCAAGTTACCATTTTCTTCAGTGTCAAAAGTGCCTTGTGGTGAATATAAGTTTCTGCTGATGTTATTTCTTCTGAGGTAATTGTGTAAAACTACACTAGCTAATATGACCGATATTGCAGTTTTGACTTCTACAGTCAGGGGCTTTTTAAAAACCCGAAATACAGACGCTAATATACCAAAGGTATTTTCTATAATCCGTCGAGCTCGGCTTAATCTGTAATTGAATATTCTCTCTGGTGAACCTTGTTCATGATCACCGCTGTAAGGTTTCATTATGTGGTGTGATAATGGAAAGGCAGCATCAGCCAATATAACATATGGCAAATTTACTTCTTCTCCGGGCAATGGTTCATCTGTAGGCAATCCTAAAGTATTACTATTTAGGGCTCGGGACAGCGATGAATTCTGGAAGACTCCTCCATCAGATATTCTCCCTTGGCTGCCAACATCAATATAAATGAAGTTATAATCATAATCTGCCATAGCAAGAAGTACTATGCTAAATGTTTTTTTATAATTATAATAAAGACTGCCGGTATTTGCTGGGGCTTCCATTATGACATGTTTGCCATCCAAGGCACCTATGCCATGAGGAAAATTCCACCTAGAGTTGAACCCAGCTGATATCCTTCTCCATTCAGCCTCAGTTGAAGGCATCTGTGAACAAATAAATAAATGTTATTGTTATATTTCAGATACCATCACCACAAAGCACGTCATCATCACTACTAGCTACGCCGACACCGCCACCAGCTACACCGACACCGCCACCAGCTACACCGACACCGCCACCAGCTACGCCGACACCGCCACCAGCAACCCCGCCGCTACCAGCCCCGACGGCACTGCCACCGCCATCTAAGTTTCCTAATAAGAAAAGAAATAGAAATACCGCCCTTTATTCTGAGGCCATGTCAACTTTGAAAGCCATCAAAGAAAGACAACCATCGAGTACAGATTTGGATGATGTTACTTCATTTGGCGTATATGTTGCTGCTCAATTAAAAAAGTTTCGGCCAATCGAACAAAGCAAATTAAAATTAGACATCCAAACTCTATTCTACAATTGTGAAGTGGCAAATCTTAACCATAGATCTACTACCAGTACGAGTGATTATTCTGACTATTCTTGCGAGTTATTAGAAAACCCAGAGTCGCCTATGACTTTAAATGATACAGAACCAAACACTTCTTTCTATGGACAGTCAGACATACATGAAGTACAATCTACCATCAATAAGCAGCCATCAATTCAAATTGCTGGCACATCGGTCTGCGTACAGCCAGACTTGCGACAGTCAAAACCAATGCAGTCATCAGCAATGTTATCACCATCAAATAATGCCCTGCCTACATATTGTCCGTTAAATACGGTTATAGGTTTATCAAATGATGGACATTTAATTAGAGAATCTAAGCCATCACAGTATAATAATCTGGAGGAACTGCCAGCAGTGTTTATAATAGATAATAAAACCATAGTTAGGCCTAGTTCTTCATCTGCTCAAATGGAAAATACTGAGATTTGCGATCAAGAAACGACGGAAGCAATTGATTATTTGTTAAAATTCAATAAATAAATTACCGTAAAGTTACCTAAGACTACAACGTAGCTATAAGATGTACCTATACTTAAAAATAAATATTATTGTGCCCAAAGAATATTTCATTTTAATTCTCAACTTTACATGATATGTAAACAAATCTCACCTCATCATCAAAAGCCTATAGTACCTATATGACATTTGATTGGCGTCATAGATATGTGCAGGTTTCCTCGCAGCGTTTCACTTCACCAAAATGGCCGGGATACACGAGGCTAGTTTTTCAAGCCAGGATAGCAAGCTAGGGTAGGAGCTAGTAAGTCAGTCATACTGTCCTCTTTTGAACATATGGTACTACTAGCCTGACAGCAGGCTAGTTTTGTATACACGAGAATAGACGCACTAGCTTGCTAGCTTACTAGTTAGCACTATCTTGCTACTCTGGCTTGAAAAACAAGCCTCGTGTATCCCGGCCAAAAAAGCTGTGATGAATTTCAAATGAAACAAGCCACAGCCCCAAATGTACAATTATTACAGATAAAAATTGCTTACCTTTAGATATAAATTTTTTAGGCTCTTGTAAAGAGCCATGCACACTTCTGGAACCAGTTCTGACAGTTGTTGTTTAGATATTCTCAGTTGGTACATTAAACTGGTGTAGCTGTCTCCCGTCGCTAAATATCGTAAAGTCGCACCTAATCTCATGTCAGGTGGAATGACATCATTCCGCCACGTTGTTTTTTTCTGTATATCTGGCAATATTAATAATAACAGTTCTTCAAAATCACTCTCTGAACAGCGAAAAAAGTTTTTTAATCCAAATCTGTCTTCAACTTGCAATTCTTGGTATATGTTAAACGAGCGTTGCTTTAAGTAAGGCCTGACACGAAATCTATTCCTGTTTTGACTTCTTTGGATCAGATCCATCACCGCCAACACAGATAAGACGTCCTCTTCGTCGGTATTCATGATAAATTTTGTGCGTGAACAATGTTTGGAACAACAAAAACGTTTTTTAATTAATGTTGCAACGGACGGGCACTTTTACTAACATGTTTGGCTAACATGTTAGACAAACAATGTTTTGTAAAGATTTTCGTCGCAGCGGACCCGGCTTTAGACAATTTTTTTTTAACAAAACTAAATGCCTTAAAAACGTTGTTTCGACGCAATGTCAAAATTGGCGGGCGTAGAATGAGTACCTTAATTTCGTCAAATTATGTCAGATACTTTATGGCGTAATTGATAGTCCCATGACTATTAAAGCACAAAGTCATGGGTTCAAATCTGATGCAAGTAAATACGTGAATTGTGTTTCTCTTTTTTGATTTCTTTGGATGTAAATAACATTATTATTATTATACTGGCAGCTATTATACTAGCTATTTTATTCAACCCAGAGAAGTTAAAGTTTTTTTAGTAGTTAGGTATCTAGGTAGTAATAGTAGTAGTAGTAAAACACTTTATTGTACAACAAAAGAAAAATACAACTGATTAAATTACAAAGAAAAAATATTACAAATGCAAACTTAATTGTTGTTGGTAGATACTTAAAATGATTAGTATAGGTATCTTATATCTATCACGTTTGAATTGTTGATCAAGTACTAGAACCTACTTGCTAATTATCTTTCACGTGCGAACTCTTTTAACGCGTGTAGTCCTACTTCAAACTGCGTTCGATATTTGATTTCTTCAGTTTTCTTGGTTTTCTATATTCTTGACGTTGACAATTTCCTGCAATTGTTATCCTCGTACTATTTTATCGAAAGTAGACTGCAAAAATTGTTATTTTAATCTTAAACAATTTTGCCCAAGACCATGATACCCTATCGCGTAGATACTGAAATAAAAAAGAAAATTATACAATTGCGGAATGATGGTCTGCCTATAACAGACGTAGCTAATGAAGTCGGAGTTTCAGTATACTACACTATACATACTTACATGATTTAAATGCAAAGGTTATTACGATAATGATTTAATAAATTAAAATTTTATTTCAGAGAAACACCGTGTATCGATGGCTGGAAAGATGGCAGCAAGAAGGAGCTTTGTCGAATCACGTATCTTTTGGACGTCCGCGTTCTACGACACTGCGTCAGGACATGAATATTATAAATCAAGCTCGTGAAGAAAGATTCATAAATACCACCCAGTTTGCAAATCAATACCAAGTATCGAGCAGTACCATACGACGGCGTCTAAAAGAGGGTGGTTTACAAAATAGAGTGCCAGCAAGGAAACCGGCACTAACTGATAGACACAAAGAGGATAGGTTGCAATTTGCAGCTAGGTATTTGAATCAAAATTTTAATAAAGTAATTTTTATGGACGAAAAGGTGTTCTGTTCAGCAGATAATGGCAGAATGAGTTTATGGAGACCAGACAATACGCGTTATCTGGAGCAAAATGTAGTGCCTAATCGCCAGAGTGGGCGTATTACAATTGGATTTTGGGGCTGGATGTGTAAAGACGGCCCAGGGGAGCTGGTAGAAATTACAGGTCGTATGAATGCGGTGGATTACAAAGAAATACTTGAGGAGTCGTTTTTGCCTACTGCCCAAGTATTTTACCCCAATGAGCATATAACATTCATGCAAGACAACAGCTCGGTGCATAATGCTCGCTTGGTTCAGGGATGGATTAATGATCACAGAGATGAGCTGACTCGCATAAAAATGCCTGCAAAGAGCCCCGATCTCAACTCCATAGAAAATCTATGGGGTAAAATGGTGCAAGAGTGGGACGGAAACCAGTGTCGCACCAAATATGCTTTAAGACGCCACGCTCTCAACGTTTGGGAGTCTTTTAGAGGGCGAAACTTGTGTGAAAATCTGGTCGGCTCAATGCGAAGACGATTGCAAGCTGTATTAAACGCCGAGGGAAGTTACACGAAGTACTAACGTTTTTACAGGCTGAAGAAAAGTAGTAGTTTTATTTAGTTTACGGGTAGTGAAACACGTATTAAAAGGTTATTTTAATGGTATAAGTAAATAGTGTTTGTGTTTGATTCTTAAAATAAAAGTATTTTCTACTAAATCATTATTTTATTTATATTAAGTTTTTATATTAATATGAATACTATCAATTGATACAGTTTTCGAGAATGCTGCTTGAAATTATCTCATGTGTCTAAGAAACTCACTTGCTCACCCATAATAGTCGTCAAAATCATCCTTGACATTGACAACTTAAGTCAATAGAACTCAAGTAGATAGTAACGAATTCAAATGTGTAGGTACTATGACACAGATTTACAGTATATTATTCCATAAATGTTCCGATCTTTATGACCGCCCTGACTGCTTCGATACCATTGACGATCTGTTTGTTACGATATATTTATCTTATTGTATGTCACGAATTAATTGAAAAGTCGCTGCTCCCAAATTTATGGCGAATTATATGGTCCGATATTATAGACCTTATCTATCGTAACTAATATATTGAAATTTAATGCTGCTCTGAAATATTTGAGTACCTGGCCGCTACCATATATCTGATGGCGACTGTACTCGCAAGACTTAGTCCGCGTTTCGCCTAGTACGTCTCACCTCTATTCTGCGTTTGCTGGATCCTTTGTACCATGGAAAAGACATCATGAGTTCAAGAGACATGAGTCAGAGAAAACAATTGAACAGAAACGAAGAAGGCTAGAGTGCGTATTTTGTCAAGATAATCATTTTAATGATAAATGCACCAAGTTTAAGACAATAACTGAAAGAAGAAAGAAATTAATTGGCCGCTGTTGATGCTGTTTTCAAACTGAACATCAGAGTGCTGCTTGTAAAGGGATGGTGACATGCTCACATTGCGGTAAAAGGGGATTACACAACAGAGCGCTGTGTCCCAAGATGTTCTCGTCAGAACCAGATGTCAAGCATGTCAACACCTTACATGTACGTGAAGGAGGACCTACAGTTTTACAAACGGCGGTGGTTGATGTGACCGGTCAAAACGGAATTAAAAAGAAGTGCCGACACTTGATGCACTCTGGTAGCCAGAGGAGCTATGTGACAAGTAAAATTGCGAAGGAATTAAATCTGAAGGTTGTAGAAGACAATCATCTGTTTGTATTCACGTTTGGAGCAAAGAGGCCGCAAGAAATCGACAGTCAGTTAGTCGAGCTTAAGATACAGACAAGAACCGACAAAACAATAGCATTGTTCGCAAATGTTGTACCGTCTATTACTCAAGATATTTCCGCTCCAGGACAAGAATTATCAGAATGGATAATAACATGAACTTAGTACTTGCTGATGATGGTTTCTTGTCGGATCGAGTGGATGTTTTAATAGGAAACGACTACTATTATTCAATGATGTTGATGGAAAAAATACAGCTTCAAGAGAATCTATACCTTATAAATTCTGAATTCGGTTGGATTCTATCAGGTAAAATTGAGGATACATCAGATGATGAGTTAACGATTGTTAATTATTTTCAATCTTGATGGTGGACACAAAATATTAGGTCATTTGTACCAATATGGCGGTTCTTCAGAGGTCTAATTATGGAATGACAAAAAAGAAAATGTGGCGTTATCTGGGAAAAGGGACCTTGTTGTCAGTCCGCCATACTGGTACAAATGACCTAATATTTTGTGTCACCATCTCCTGGTCTAGCAAGTTCAAATGCAAATGTATTGGGCTAATCGAAACAAAACACACTGTTCTTTTTTTACTTTCAGCTCATTATGTTGACGGAAAAGCAGAACTTTGAAAAATCCAGCGGAGACTGTGCTTTTTTTTGACCAGCTGTTTGACAGCGTGAATGGAGCAGCGACATTGTCCAAGAAAATCAAAACAGGCCAATTTCTCCGAGCAGCGTTGACCACCAAGTCACCACACCATAAATTTTGGAGAGATAGCATAAGAAAATTAAAAGGTATGAAATATACAGCGTGTATTTTTGATACTACCTCAAACTTTAAGGGTAGTTAGTGAAGGCCTTAATAATCACATGTTATTATTATGTTTCAGTAGAAAATTTTGACTTATTAAGTTATTATTTTCCTTACAAAATTAATTACCACGCAATGTATCACTAAGTGATATTGCTTTGTTTTATTCAAAACGTCGCACTTGTTGACGTGACAGCTGTCACAGAACATTTCTCTCTTTTACATTGCTGCTCGAAAATATATCAAAAATTAATTACGCTCTGGTAGTCAATTTTAAATTAACAATTTGTTGTGATATCGGTTCACAGCACTTAAATCTTCGTCTGGTTACAGTTTGAGGTAGTATCAAAAATACACGCTGTATAACAGGCAACGGACAGGAAAAATCTGAGCCCTCTCTTAAAATTTTTGTTATCACAATAAAAAGCTTTATGAAGCTGTGTCAGTTTCTCAGAAAAATATTACGATAATGCGGCCAAGATATATTAATTCCGACCCGATCGAAAAAATGTTTGGCCAAGTTAGGGATTATAATTACAGAAATAACGACCCTAACTGCCACAGCTTTGTGTGCACTTTTAAATCTTTGCTGGTAACAAGGGTGATAAAGTTCCATAATGAAACTGAATCGTGAGGATGATTCTGCGGATCAAATTTTTAATTTACGTTTACTATTTGACAAAAGAGAGAATCAGAATGTCGAGCCGGGTCATCCCAGAACTGTGTCATATGGAACGATTGTGGAGCAGTCCCGACGAGAACGTTTAAATGTACATTCGCGGGCCTAAACTAGGGTAGTAAAAAAAATATAGAAAAAAAAATGTAAGCAATGCAAACAAAGTTTTACGTCAGAAAAAAGTGCCATACATTTATGGATTAGCCAGCGGGAGTACAATTCGGATAAAAAAAGCCTGAGCTACCCATCCGAAGCTGCTGTGAGGTGTTTCGGCACAGTCGTCAAAGAAACGAACGAATTTTTAGAACGTGATGCGCACAAAAATAATATTTCGGACGTTATCAGACAATTGATTTTGACCAAAAATTCTCTCTAATTTATAGATCTCAATGTACATCATAATTTTTTTTTACTTTTACACACATTTTACCACTTTGGAAGTCTCTCTCGCGCAAACTATTCAGTTTAGAAAAAAATGATGTTAGAAACCTCAATATCATTTTTGAAGAACTATCCATAGATACCCCACACGTATGGGTTTGGTGAAAAAAAAAATTGAGTCAGTTCTAAGTATGGGGAACCCCCAAAATTTATTTTTTATTTTTTATTTTTGTGTGAAAATCTTAATACGGTTCACAGAATACATCTACTCACCAAGTTTCAACAGTATAATTCTTATAGTTTCGGAAAAAAGTGGCTGTGACATACGGACGGACAGACAGACAGACAGACATGATCCGTTTTTTTCCATTTGGCTACGGAACCAATATAATAATATTGATCTTTTATTTTACTCCTTAATCCTTTAGAAGTCGAAGTGACCAATTTAAAAATTAAAATATTTTCTTAAAACAATTCTTCAATTACCTAGGTACGAGGGGAGGTCCAAAAGTCCGCGGAATGAAGTAGAAAAAAGTAAAATAGTACTAAACCTCTGCTTATCTCGCACAAAAACTCTTTAGAAAAAAAATGTGTAAATGTCAATTCAAAACCGTCATTTGTTTTAAAGATTAAACAAATTATTCCGATTAAACGTGCCACTATGGAGCAAATTGAATATCGTGCTGTGATAAAATTTCTGTCGAAGCAAGGAAAACCTCCGCAACTTATAATGGATGAAATGAAAGCCGTCTACGGGGACCAAAGTCCTGCTAAAACCATGATTTACAAGTGGTCTGGACTCTTCAAACGTGGTAGAGAGTCAATTGAAGACGACCCTCGCCCAGGACGGCCGATTGACGTCACATCGTCGGATATTGTACAAAAACTACAAAAAGTAGAAAAACTCGTATTAGAAGATGCTCGACTTAAAAAAAAGCAATTAGCTGCATTAGTTGGTGTATCAGATACAACAATTTTAAGGATCCTACATGATCATCTTGGCATGACGAAAGTGAGTGCTAGGTGGGTACCGAGAATGCTCAAACCGCAGCAGATGGAACAACGAGTTGAAGCATCGAAGCAATTTATGAATCTATGCGGTGACAATTCTACCCACATATTGGAACGAATTGTAACTGGAGATGAAACTTGGGTTCATCATTTTGAACCTGAGTCAAAACAAGAGTCTAAGCAGTGGCATTAGAAGGGTGCACCCCCTCTGAAGAAGTTCAAGGTATCAGAATCGGCCGGAAAGGTGATGGCTACGATTTTTTGGGATACAAAAGGGATTCTCATGATTGACTACAAAGACAAGGGTATTAAATATAATGACCCGGATAACTCACGTCTTAAATCGAGTTTAGCTCGACATGTAATATGAGTCTCGACGTGTTCACACGGTAGTTTCATGTTCAAAAGACAAGGGTGTTACGATAACTGGGACATATTATGCGATGCTATTAGAAAGACTACGCGAAGCCATTAAAGAAAAAAGGCGAGGAAAACTGTCAAAGGGTGTGTTGCTGTTGCACGACAATGCACCGGTTCACAAGAGCCATATTGCGACTGCTGCTCTTAACAGATGCGGCTTCAAATCGCTGGTTCACCCACCCTACAGCCCGGACCTGGCCCCCAGCGATTATGATTTGTTCCCAAATTCAAAAAAAGAACTACGAGGAAAAAAATTTGTGACGATGATGAAGTGAAGGAAGCAATTTCGGCTCATTTTGAGGGCAAAGATAAAAAATATTTTTTTGATGGTTTACATAAATTAATTAGCCGATCTGAAAAATGCATTAAACTCGAGGGTAAATATATTGTTTCATTTAATGTACAAATACTTCATTCCGCGAATTTATGTACCTCCCCTCGTAGCTTACCATAGATGTATGCCGATCTTTCCCTAGACCTGTAAAAATTTTTAAAAAAACGAAACGTCTTACATCACCAGCAGGGCTACTACTTATACTACTGACACATACATATACTATTTAGAACCAGAGCGAGAGGGACGGTACGACGCGAACTTCGAGTTTCGTAGTAGCCCTGCAGAGATACAGATAAACGGAGTGAAGTCACGAGCGGAAACAGCACAGCATAGCGGCTTGCGTTTCCGCGCGAAAATTTAAAATCATAAATAAAAACAAGTTTTTAAAGCATTTATCGGTTTTATAAAATTCAAATAAAAATTCTACGGATTCATTCCGCTTTCAGGGTTGATTTAAAACAGTTTCCAAAAATAGGTGTAAAAGCCTTTAGGAATTAAAATAGATGTTGTATTAACTCAACGAGAGAAAAGTGGTATCCAACGACAAGACAAAGACTTAAAAGGTGGTGAGTAAGGAAGTATTATGTTGTATACTAAATGGAGGACCACTCTGGTGACGTCCGTGAGCCGCCGGTCCGAGATCCAGATCCAGATATAGGAAAACGTAAACGGAATAGAAGATCCAATAAACTTCGAGCGAGAACCGAGAGCTGGAACTTCTATTTCTATGGAGTTTTCTAACGTTCAACCAATAATTTTCTCTCATTTTCCTATTACTTCCCCTCGAAAGGCCTGATATTCATATATTTTTATTATTATTACCGTACCTACGTTGTTGTTAAAGTTGACACCCCAGCATTCAATAATACTTATTTATAACAGTGATATTTCCTCTCCTTTCCCTTTTTCTTTTGAACTTTAGCTTAACATCTTCTATTTAATTTGGACAAACAAATTTTTAAGCATTCCAAGATCCATTTCCAAACCTTCCACATAGTTCGCGAACCTTTCATTTCCCTTTCTATTAGCTATTTTATGTGCTAATTTTGTTATGGTTTCCCTTCAATTAAATCACCTTGTCTTTTCTGTGGTAACCTTTTAAATGTCAAATCGTAAGTTAGGCAGCTTTATTGACGCATCTTTACTGACATTAACGCTATGCTTCTAAATTTGATTTTAAATTTGTGCACTAATTACTAAGGAGCTATCTTGCGTGCGCAGCATCTCCATTTCCCTCTATCTCAACTACTGACGCTTACTTCAGGCATTCTTGGTGAGCAACTAGACACAACTAACCGTTCCCCTTTTCCTTCCACAATGTCCGTTCCGTCCTTCGATTCCCTTATTGTACAATTTCCCTGCCTTTTCAACCCTGACGACTTTAACTTCTCAGATAGAACCAACCGTAAAATCCCGCATTAAAAACCAACTACTCCATTTATGCAACAAATCCTCTTCCATCCCCCTAACACCCGCAGATATCGACCGGAAAATTAAGGCTTACCGACGCAAAGTGAATATCGTAACATTTCCCCTTTTACCTCTTATTACTGGACTACTCGTGAGTGTTCAACCTAGTGCCAATACTAATTATTGATATTTCCTAACAGACTAACTTCTCAGATAGAACCGTAAAATCCCGCATTAAAAACCAACTACTCCATTTATGTAACAAATCCTCTTCCATCCCCCTAACACCCGCAGATATCGACCGGAAAATTAAGGCTTACCGACGCAAAGTGAATATCGTAACATTTCCCCTATTACCTCTTATTACTGGACTACTCGTGAGTGTTCAACCTAGTGCCAATACTAATTATTGATATTTCCTAACAGATCCAACGCAGAAAGATGAAATCCCAAAACCTTACTTCACTATCTACATCCGTACATGTCAAGGTAAGTTTTTTTTTCACAACCTTTTACTGGCGTGCAACAGCAAACTATATGAGCCAAAAAACTCAGAAATTATGTCTCTTCAAATTGAGAACCTACTGGATGCCAATGCGATCTCGATTAACAGCTTTAACAGCGGTTACTTATCGCCAATTTTTCTAAGGCAAAAGCCTAACGGCTCCCACAGATTGATCTTTAAGTTACGTTCACTGAACTACTATGTCTATCCCCCAAAATTTAGGCTCATATGTCTATCAAAGGTAGCCCAAACCCTGCAGCAGGGAGATTACTTAGTAAAAATTGATATTTCTAACGCATATTATCATATTCCCGTCCAGAAATCACACACGAGATATCTATCTCTAGCGTTCAAGGGGAAAATCTATAACATGAACTGCCTGCCATTTGGTTTATCAAGCGCTCCGTAAATTTTTAGCAAAATCACTAACTGGGTCGCATCACTACTACGGGAAAGAGGAATTCGGGTCATCGTTTATTTAGATGATTTTTTACTTATGAACCAGGAGGCTGATAAACTAGCTGAACAGGCAATTTGGGCCATGAACTTTCTCAAAGATCTAGGCTGGCAGATCAACTCCGATAAAACCGACCTCACACCAAGGTCACGGATCGAATACCTGGGATTAATATGGGACACAAAAGCAAATAGGAAAATTTTACCGGCCTCAAAAATCTCTAACTTTACCAACTCAATTCTTAATACCCTCTCCAAGGGTAATTGGACTTGGATGGAAGCCAAGCAATTGCTAGGCAAATTAAATTTTGCGGCCAATGTTGTACCTCTAGGCTTCCTCCATTGCAGGCGTATCCAGATCGCAGCAAAAACACTCCCGGACGTACAAAAATACAAGACTTTCCTATTACCGGACGTAAAACTGGGATATTGAACAGAAGCTCATTGCGGTAGCTAGTGATAATGGAGCTAATGTAACCACTGCTACAAAACCGCTGGGTGGCGCCATGTGCCGTGCTTCGCACATACACTGAACCTCTGCGTCCAGACGGCACTTGCAGCCATCTCAACAACCACCAGCAGAGTGACAACTGTTGTTGAGTACTTTAAAAAAAGCTCACATGCCCAAGCTTTTGGATATGCAGCTGCAATTAGGCGTGCCTCTGTTGAAACTCAATCAAAAAGTAGTGACTAGGTGGAATTCTACGTATGATATGTTTCGCCGCATCATTTTAGTTAAGAACGCCGTAACTGCTACTTCTACCTTAGCCGTACTGAGACCGGATCTGATACTGTACAACTCCGACTGGCATATAATAGAAATGGCAGAGCCAGGGGCTGATTAACCCTAAGGCTAATTAAAAAAAAAATGACAATAGAACAGTCAGCTCAAAACTGAAATTCAATTTGTGCAAGAAATTTCGGCAATGACAGGTAAGTATTCCGATCACAAATTCGTATTCTTAAGCGTATTCAAATTATTACATTAATACATATTAAGAATTACTTTCAAAGAATATTATTTGTTCAATATATTTTCTCATAGTAAAACCTCACAGATCTACTAACTCGGATTTATAGGTCAGTTGACTTGTATCACCATTTTTTTTTTTAATTTACAAATGTTAGTATTGCTGCCATCAAAAGAATTAAAAAAGAAGGCGTAAAGTAAGTTCGTTATATCTAATAATAATCATAGCAAACACTGTTTGTAACCAAAGTGTTGTCAATGTTGGCGCCGTTAATGAAATGGTTAGAGAAACAAAAGCCTATTTATTACTTACGGCAGGGAAAAGAGTGGAGACATTAGGTGATGCGAATTATGGGCCACAACATAGTTCCACTTTACGACACACCTCACCTTATTAAAGGTCTACGAAATAATTTAATCACTGAGGATCTTGTATATGAAATAAATAATGAGGTGAAAATTGAAAGTGGGACTATTACCAAATGGTATATATATAACGCCGACATAACTTTTGGAGAGCTGCGTCTCTTAATAAGTTAACAGAGGAACATAAAAATCCGGAAAAAGAAATGAGGGTAAATTCGGCCACACAATTGTTCAGAAACATTGTTGCTGGTGTGACTGAACATTTGACGGCAAGGGGGCTCTACCAGCAGAATGCCGACAGTAATATTGAATTGACTATTATGTTAGACGATTTATTTGATTCGCTAAATGTTAATAATTTCACTATAACGAATGGTAAAAAATGTAAAGGGCCTATTAAGCGTTATTCGGCTCACCACGTATTGTGGCAAAAAGCCAAAAAAGTTTTAAAATCTGTAAAATTTGTTAAAAAAAGTGAAAGTCGTGGACAAAGTTCGATTGGTCGAGACCAACCAGTTACAAATATGATCAAAACAATCGAGGGCATGAAAGCATTGTGGAAAGTGTTGTCGTCTAAATACGCCAATACGGTCTCGATGCAATGTTGACCAGAAACTTCAACCATAACCCACTAGAAAACTTCTTCGGAAACATCAGGAGCTTCGGTGCAAGAAATATTGCGCCCAATACGGTAGCATTCTAAGGCGCCTATAAGGCAATTTTACTGAATAATTTCACCTCTTCCCATTCGGTTCGAGCAAATTGCGAAAAAGACGCAAATGCCTGCAAACATTGGACTTTTTTAAAGTAAATGTTGACAGTGATGTTTCGGAATCTGAAGATATTCCTTTCAATCGTGAAATTTTCTTGGACCCGTCATACCAATATGATGCGGTTCAAGGAAATCATGTTTGTGGTTGGGTCGTCAAAAAATGTTTGAAAACTGACAAAAATGGCATCATCACTTGCAGATTAACATTATTGCGTGACAACACCACAACGAATCAAAATAATACTTGCATAAAAGCCAAGGAATATTGTTTCCAAAAAATGGCTTTGTCATCCTACCAAGGACATTGAAAACTGTTTTAAAAATGTGCAAAACATGTGTGTCATTTAAAAAAAAAAACGTGCCTAAAAACGATCGAAGCAGACTATCATATTATTTGCAGATACACTAATGACAGATCCTTTTAACTGCGAAAGACAAAAAATTAATTAAAAAAAAAAAATAATATGTGACAATTTAGTTGGTGTAGATCGATAAATCGGATTTTGTCTGGTTAGTTAACTTACGATACGGATGATGAAATAAAAATCGCTGCACATAAATATTATAATATCATAAACATTATAAAAAAATAAAATAAAACTTCAAAACTAATTCTTGTTTTCATTTCATAACCAACAAACAACCTACTCATTACGACCAACATTCTCATTTTCCAGTAACAAAGTGTTCTGTTCTAGTTTTCATATATATATATTTTAATTTTCTTGAGAAAATTAGAACAATATAACTTGTGACTAGGAAACTCAGACCACATAAAAAGTAAAGACAGTGCTGCAAACGGAAAAATGAGGCCGGTTAACCTAGCAAGACTTAATTTAAAGCAGTTTCACTTTGCTCTTTGCAGCCGTTTTTACTTTTTATGCGGTTTGAGCTGGGAAACAAAACGTGAGGAAAAAGAATACCTGTGACTAGCTATACCTAGGGATATACACCGTGTTTTTTTTTATTCCCGTCAACTTTAAGGGAAGATTATTCAGGTCAAATAGAGTTAATTTCTCGAAGAAACTAGTGTCTTAACTCTTACTATTGTTGAGATATTCAATAATTAAATTTAATGGCTGAACCAGTGTAAAAGGTCCTTTATTACGTCATATTATTATTATTCATCTTTTAAATTTCGTCAGTAAACAGTTTTCGTTCATAGCTATTCGCTACAAGGAGAATATTGAGGCGAGTTCGTTCGACATTACATACTTTTTCTTTTACTATGTGTCACATCAATGTCATAATCGTAAACATTGGTATTGTATCAATAATCGTGTTTATCTCAACGAAAAATGCCACGATTTAATTATCCTCCTGAAGACATCTTATTGCTTACATACTTTTCTTTACAATAGTATTCTTATTATTCTTGTTATCGTTACAGCTGCATAGACGTCTAAGTGAACAGGGTCTACCGCCGACACCCCATGAACGGGTCATAAACTTAAACGTAGAAGATGAGATAGGCATCATGAATACCATAATTGAAGACCCAACTCTATCTACAAGGCGTGTGGGGCGTATTTTCGACGTATCTCACACCAAAGTTTGGAATTTGTGGAAGCGGTATGGTCTACATCCGTACCATTTTCGAAAGGTGCAGGGCCTTTTGCCGCACGATCATTTTTCACAATTGATGGATGGATGAGGCACAATTCACAAGAGCGGGAATTGTAAACTCAAAAAAAAATCACCATTGGTCCGAGCTGAACCCGAAACTTCCCCGAGAATCTTCTTTTCAGCACGAGTTCTCTGTCAACATGTGGGTCAGCTAAACAATATGCGAAAAAAAAGTATAAATACTGAAGAGATAAAACATGCATTACGACAAAAGTGGAATGAGTGTTTGATTCGCCAACAAATTGTTTTGCAATTTGGCGAAATACGTCGTATGATAAAATGTGTATATTAATATTTACAATAATAAAAAAAAAAAAAAACCAAACTGCAAACAATGCCGAAAAAAAAAACTTGAGAAATGTTTTGGACAACGATATTATTAAAAAATATAAGTATAAAACAAAACTAAGAACTTCTCTTGGATTCAAAAGTAATTTCAAAAAGTACCGTGAGCAGAAGATCAAAACCGATTCTTTGCGAAAGAAAATGGAATGGTTTTTTAATAGAGATGATATTAGCCGCACAACTGCGGGCAAAAAAGAATACCGAACCTATAAAAAAAACTACACGCCAGAAGAGATATTTGGTAGACAAACTGAGTATACTTCATAAAAAAATTATCGCGGAAGAGGCTTCAATAAGTTTCAGTACTTTCAAGAAGTACCGCCCGTTCTACGTACTTTCTCCAAAAATTAAGGACTGTGAGAGTTGCGCGTGCATTAAACATTCCAACATCAATTTCTGGTTGATGAACTAAAATCTCTTAAAATTCTGGAGACTGACAATCTAATACGAGGTGTTACTCAAGATTTTGAAGTCTTAGAAAAGTTATTAGGAATGTGTTCATTGAAAGGTCAAACCAGAGGAGTTGATATCCTCAATGTACTTTTGGAGGAGTGTTCAAAAACTGATTTATCGGGAGTTGCGACTGACGTTGCTCCTTCGATGATTGGTGTCAATTCTGGGCTAGTTACTTTGCTGAAAAAGCATCTGCAAGAAAAAAACATAAACGCTGAAGATCTCATGCAGTTTCACTGCATTATACACCAAGAAGCCCTCTGTTCTAAAAAAATTGAATTTCAAAATGTCATGAAAGTGGTAGTTTCGACTGTAAATTTCATAAAATCACGAGGACTCAATCACAGGCAATTCAAACCATTCCTTGATGACATCGAAAGCGAATATGGAGATTTACTGTATTATACAGAAGTAAGGTGGTTACATCGTGGATTGACACTGGAACGCTTTCTAAATTTAATAGAAGAAATTGGAATATTTCTGGCGGAAAAGCAAAGGGATGTCCCGGAACTTAAGAATCCTGATTGGTTGTGTGTGTCTTGAACACACGGCTTCAAGGCAAAAATCAACTGATATCCCAGCTCTACGCTCATGTATCATCCTTTCAATGCAAGCTGACACTTTTCAGATCGCAATTGAATTCTGGAAATTACAATCATTTTCCGAATTATAAGAAAATGGCTGAAAAATTCAACAAAACTGCGATTAATTTCAATTATGTAGAAAAGCTAGATATTTTGATTCAATCTTTTCAAGACAGATTTTCGGAGTTTAAAAAAGTGAAACCTCTGTTGGACATATTCAGCAATCCTTTCACGATTTCAGTTGAAAATGCGCCAGAGTCAATGCAGTTAGAAATTATCGACATTCAAAACGACCAAGATTTCACTTTCTAGTGGATCTCTCTTTCCTTTGAATTTTTATTTACACTGTGGCTTTGCCTATGGATGTAACTACATCGGACAAGACGTACTCCGGTATGTGAAGAGGGTGCGACTCGGTGCCCGTGCAGCTGCCAGACCGTCACTATGAATGAAGTAACATTTTGGATGACCGTAGTAGTGTCGAGCTGGTAGGATGTGTGCCTTTCTACTCGAACGTTCTTCATATACACGGTAAAATTTTAAATATCTACTCTTAACGTGCCAAGCAACCAAAACTTTAGTAAAAGTGTATTATATAATATTAAGGTAGTTTAAGACTAACACTTTACCCTTAATTTAGTTTCTATTAAGGACTAGAACTTAATTTTTATCAACCGTTGGTGTTATAAATCTCCGGCAGTTTATTTTTGCTACATGGAAATAAATCGGTGTTACTTAAAATATACTGGTTTTATTTGGTCACTGCTCAATATTTGCTGATGAAATCACCTGGCGCTCTTTAAATATAAATTTGGTGTTATTTTATCACTGGCTACAGCGGATCACACGACCCTTGAAGTTTCTAGCTCTACCCTTTGCTTTTCTCCGCCTACCCTTTACCATCTTTTGCGGACTGACTGCTCGGCGTTACAAAATGGTACATATATAGAACCCGAAGATTCTTAAAACCAGGGTGTCAAATGTGTTAAAATCAGATAGCAAAAGGCAAGCGTGTCGCTACCAAACTAGACAAACTTAGCACAACTCATTTAGAATTGGAACAACTGCAAATAGACTGCTATAAAAGAACAGCATTTTATGGAAGAAAAACATAAGTTGCAAATGTACATCCTGGTAATCATGAAAAAACGAAGCAAGAAATACATTAATTACTAAAAAAAAAAAACAATAGTATCAGTTTATCAGTGGCTTAACTCCGCCCCTCACCTCACCTCACCCCGCCTCACCTCCCGTTATACTGACGCCCAACATGGGGCCCGCCTACGTGACGTCGTGCTACGCGTCTCGCTTCGTCACCGGCTACGAACCTACGGATCTTAGCCCTGCGCTACGCTTTGATTATGTAAATCTTGTTCCTTAACAAGCTTTCCTTCAGAGAATAATGCTTAACATGTTTATACAACCATCACACGCACAACCACAATACATCACTACTCCGGTAGATAATAATACCTACAGTACAGAGCTGGTTCAATTATTAAAAAATTACAACTCCATATCGACAGCCTCTTAATCAACAGGCAGGCTTTATCAACAATCTGATGTGGCACCTTTCAATGCCTACATGCAACGTCTGAAAACTTCAGACAACGATAATAAGAATGAATAATATCATTCAAATTGTTAAACTGAAACGAATAAATATCCTGGTCACTGGCTTACAAAACTAACTACCTACATCTTACGATGAAAGTCCTGAGGGTGACTGAATCCTGGTCAGTACGGCACCACTATGTACTGAGCCTACCTATCTTAACTAATAGACGGAATATATCTAACCGTATCTTAACGTTCAAAAATTTTGACAGTGTTTCGTGAATATGCTGCAAAATTTAAGGCAACCAACAATTATAACATTATAACAATGGATAGTGCATCTTATCGCTCAGTGCAACTGAATAAAGCACAATCGAAGAGTAAAAAACAAATGAGAATAAGTTGAATATTACAGCTGATTATGTTGATGTTAAAAGTACAGCTATTCGACCTGGTCCAAATGCATAAACCGAAGGTGCCTACGTATGAATTGGATGGATGAAAATGGCAAAGCAACCCCAACGAGCAAAAAATAGACTATTAATGGTCTCAACCCTTGCCTTTTTAACACCTACAATAGACACATCAGCAACTAGAGTTAGAGATATAAAATTGTGACTCCTGGAAAATAACATTCCATTTGATGAAAAACTGCGCAAACCATCCCTGTTGATACCGGTTGTTACTGGAACAGCATAATACTTTCTGTCGATAGATGCAAACGAGTCATGAAAAGAATGAGATACGGTTTTTATACGGCGAAAGAAAAACCTTTACTTACTAAACTACAGAAAAAGAAAAAATGAAATTTGATTTAGCTCGTCGACACTGGACTGGACTATTAATCAATGGCGGTCCATAATATGGAGCGACGAATCGAAATTTGAAGTGACTGTTGGAGACGACCGGAAAAAAGTTGTTCGCAATAAGGAATGGAATTTCTGGTTTTGCTGGTAGATTGAGCTCTGCCGCCAATGCTGTACGAAGAATCAGGCAATTTACCAACGTAGAAACTGCTCGGCTAGTTTATTTCAGTTATTTTCACAGCATAATGTCCTACGGTATGCCGATTTGGGGCAAGGCAGCCGACATAGAAACTATCTTCATTCTACAGAAGAGGGCAGTCCGGTCTATCTACAACTTTGGCTCCCGAGATTCACTAAGAGAACGCTTTAAGGAGATAAACATCCTCACAGTATCTTCACAGTACATACATGATTGTATACACACAAGAATATCGAGTCCTTTAAGAAAGTGTCAGACGTACATGATATCAATACTCGTAATAAGCACAAGCCGTTCCTAAATTCCGTCTACGGAAAGTAAGTAAATCATTTGTCGGAAACTGCGTGAGATTTTACAATAAAGTTCCTGTAGAAGCATGGAAATTGCCACACAACTCTTTTAAAACAATGTAGCAGGAATTAATGCCTTATGCAACACTTTACTATTAATGAATGCCTCTTCAGATACTTTAGTAGCAATGATTGTCTCTTAAGTACGATACTTCAGTGTCAATGTAGACCTTTGACAAGTATGTATTGGCAACGAGCGCCTTTTAAATCAATGTAGTGGCAATTAATGCATTATGCTACCGTTTAGTAGCAATTAATGTCTCTTACGACACTTAAGTGGTAATGAACGTCTTTGACAACTCTGTATTTTCAACGAGCGCCTATTAAATCAATGTACTTCAGTGTCAATGTAGACCTTTGACAACTCTGTATTAGCAAAGAGCGCCTTTTAAATCAATGTAGTGGCAATGAATGCCTTATGCTACCATTTAGTAGCAATTAATGTCTCTTACGACACAAGTGGTAATTTTTTTTTTTATTATTTATTTTCGGAGAACCAACAGCTTTAACGAACGTCTTTGACAACTCTGTATTTTCAACGAGCGCCTATTAAATCAATGTAGTGGCAATGAATGCCTCATAAGATAAGACACTTTAGTGGCAATGAATGCCTTTGACAACTCGGTATTGGCAACGAGCCTTTTTAAATCAATGTAGTGGCAATAAATGCCTTATGCAACCCTTTAGTAGCAATGAATGCTTTTTACGACACTTTAGTGGCAATAAACGCCTTTTAAGACAATTTAGATTATTAGTGGCAATATGCAACCCTTTAGAAGCAATTAATGCTTCCTATGACACTAGCGGCAAAAATGCGTTTTACAACTCTTTACTGGCAATTAACGCCTTTCAAAAGAATGTAGTGGCAATGAATACCTTATGCAACACTTTAGTGGCAATGAATGCCTGTAACGACACTTTAGTGGCAACTTTAATGTCATTGACAACTCTATGTATTGGAAATGAACGCCTTTTAACAACACTTTGACTAAGACAAATTTACTGGCAGTGAAAACTTTATGTAGCAATAAATACCCATTTCACAAGTCTCATAACCATGGACGTGTTTAGAAAGAATAAGAAAACACGAGATAAACAAACCAATTGCTATCACATGTGATAAATATAACAACTACAAACATTTAAGAAATTGTGACAAAAATTGATCTGTTTACCCCTACCTTTTTTCACATATTTTATTAATAAATTAAAAATTACATTTCGCACTTCATGTTGAGGATAATGACACAGTTGATAATTATATCAAGCTCGTATTCTTTCCGTACTTCTTAACTATTGCAAGATATTATTTAGAACTAGTCGAAATTGTCTTATGAAATTGAGTAAATTAACAAATGAATCACATCTCCTTATGAAGAAATTTCTCTTACATAATAAGTAACGATATTCACTAGTATATACAACAATACAACATATTATATCTAATGATACTTGTCTTACAGATACTCCATACAAAAAATCGTCGCCATATAAAATGCACCAGTTATAATTAACTGAGGAGTTCTTTCCGAAACCCTAACCTAAAACATTATTTTCTAAATGGTTCCGATTATATTCATACTATTATGATCCTATTTGATGTCTATTATAGGTAAAATACTTTTATGATTGGATGTTCAGAGAAAAAGATAAACAGTGGCCGTATTGTGTTACGCTCTAGCACTCGGGATCGCATTCACAATCTCTTATTATTTTATTATCCTCATCTCATGCCGTATGAAAGAATAAAGTTGTAAAAAATATTGTGATACCAAGTGCGTTGTGACAATAAGGTCCATAATCAAACCAGGTTATTTTTCTAAATGCACTTATTAGAATAGTAAACATTTTCAGAAACAAGATTATTTGATCTTTCTTGGGAAAACGGTAGCCAGTCCCTTTGACCGCCACGGTCGGTAAAACACGAAAGCTGAAAAAAGTGCCATAGTGGCCATGTCGGCATTTCGTGGCGCATATGGAACGATTTTCAGTTTTTTTTTTGTCGGCTGTTGCGGTTAAAAGGTTAACTTTATATACCTATTTTTTTTTTTTAGTTTGATCTCTACCACACAACACTAAGTTCTATGACAAACAAAGGGTAACCAAAAGATATTTTACGGGGAGACGCTTATGTTATATTGGCGCCAGATTGGACACGAGTTTTAAAAACTCTTAATTAAACAGGTGCTGAAGTGAAAAGCTTCTGGTTATCGACCAGGTCGGCTTTGAACCACGTCGAGAAAGAGATCTCCTCGATCAGTTAAAACTGGCGGGACCTTGAATGAGGGTATTTTAATAGAAAAAATGCTAGATGGCGTATTACGTTACCCTTGTTTGAGATTGGCTCATCGGTTGGTGAATGACTGTTAATAAAGCCTAATTTTTATTGATATTCCTAGTCATTATAAAATCCGAAACTTGCAATGGCTAGGATTAGGCAACACTAAACGCCAGTGGCGTAGCTACCGGAGGGCTAGACGGGGCAGTGCCCCCAAGCTCAGGGGGCCCCTCGGACTCTGATTTACCAACTATAAATGACAAATCTGGAGTACGTCGACGAATCCGGAACAAACGATTTTAAATAGTTTAGTTGTGGCCCTAGTTTATTTTTTGCCCCAGGGCCTTTGGTAACATAGCTACGCCACTGCTTAACGCGGATGTTTTTGACAGACCGTTAATATTTTTGGGGTTTCCCACACAATTTCTTGCGAATTCCCGGAATTTCAATGCAACTGCTATACCAAATGGTTTACACATGCGACTGGTAAAGGCTATAACTATAATTATAAACCAATCTCAAACGTGACATAAATGGTGACAGACCACACGATACTAACACCATCTAGCGTTATTACCTGTCAGAAAACCCTCACGGCACAGAACCTTGACTCGGTTGGTTAGATCAATTTACCAGAATCGTTATTTTTATTCGACACAGAAACTTGGGTAGATTTAGGTCATGTTAAATTTGCATCGTCCCGAAGGGCCAAAACCACAGAAAAGTAGTAGCTTCTCGTTGAGTTTGTGTCGATTAAAATGGGGAAAAAACGCGATTGTGAAAATAAGTTTCAGTAATAAAACATAGTGGGACAAAAGACATTTATGAAAAAAGGGGAATGGAAACTTTGTTACTAGGAAATAACGATTTTGGGAAAATGATTTGACCAGCCCCTTTCTTTACTCTTGGAACTAACTAGCCCTACCGGTGCCTTTCCACCGACGAGACCAACAGGCGAAACGATTAAAATTTATATGGCAAAGTTTATTTTCTCTCCTAGCGCTTCTTCGGTGGTAACAGTATAGATTGACGAGAATGTACGATACGAGAATTTATTTCTTTACTGTAGTAATGAACCGCACTGCTGCATACATAGGGCATTTATAAGCTCTGCAAGGTTAACACGATTCTTGTGTGTCATCGCGCCGGCCCACGCGGTACCTTTGGTGGAAATGGGTTGGCACGATTTCAATTCTCGTCCCACCTCGTCTCGCAGGTGGAAAAGCACCTAAGTCCTTACTGAGGGACCAAAGACACAATTATGGTAAGAGTGCAGGCTTTACGAGAGACCGGGGTCCGGCGGCGGCGGCGCCATACAGTTCCCATCAGGGTACCGTTTCTTGAAGGCCGCTATGAGCTCTGGATCCACTAACCGTACTCCGTCCACTTGATTGCCGAGAGTAATCCTAGTAAAATGATAAATCTTTCTATTAAACATCGTGATCTGCTCCAACTATGCCGACTCCCAATTTAAGGCATAACATCGGCATAGAGAGAGATTATCTTTACTTCGGTGTTCCCACGCCTACCGCTACCTTGTATAAGGTAGTCAGTATCTCAAAAAAATCGACCAAGTAGGAGTAGGACTCGTGCTTAATGATTATCCAGTGTTCGCAGTCATGTTTCTAAGCAAAATACTTATACGCTGTCTGGGGTCATATTAAATTTGTTATAGACAGAGAAATATAAAAAAATAAGATCTCAGACTTTTTTTACTAGTTACTTACTATAAGAACTATTTTTAGAACATCTTGTCTTAAAGCACAGCATAGGGTCATAATCTTATTGAAGAGCATTAAGTTAAAGTGTTCTACTTACCAATTGGGTTGCACGTTGTGCGGTCGTCCGAAAAGCTCAATTTTTCTCGTCCCGGGACTTAATCTCTCTGTAACAATAACGTGACAGTTATAGTAAACTCGCGACTCGCCCCGGATTCGCAAAAGTGAAACATTGAAATAAAAAGAGGCTTAAATAAAGTAAGTCTATAATCAATAGCGGTCGTCATATTTTTCACCTGCTTTTCTCTGAACTGCATCTGCGCAGAGCCAGGGTACGCCACTAAGTACAAATATGTATAGATGAAGTGAACGTTTTGCCATCGTATTTTGTCGGATAAGTTCGTGTATTCTTGCTTTCTCAATTAGCTTCAGTAAACTTTCCGACACTTCTTTTCCAACAAAAACGATGGCAAAACATTATTCACTAGTTTTGTAAATGTTCATCAAAGTCGCTTATCTAGGTGGAACAATAGTAGATTGTTGCACCAAGCAGAAAGTTATTTATTATTGCACCGAGTGCCGATTTGGAGTGCCATTTTTGTAAGTTTACATTCGCACTCAAAAAATGACCACGGAAAATTCGCAAGGTTCCCGACAATTTGTTCTTTTTTTTTAATTTTTACTTTTTTTGGCTGTTAGTAGCCAGTAGCAAATTTCGGATTGGCGCCAGGTTGACCAACCACAGTTTTTTTTTTTAATATACGGCTACTTACTGTTTTTGGTAGGATTGGTAGCAACAACTTTTTGTACGCAATTTGTCAAATTTCATAAGACCGTCAGGTTGAGCAGCCGAACACTAGATTTTTTTACACCATGCAGGCTAATTTTATAGCAAAAATACTTGTGTTACCTCTTTGGTGGTGCAATTAAAAAAAAAACTAAAACAATGCATAAAGGAATTTAAAAAAAAATGCTGCTCTAGAGCAGAAAAGTCCCGCTTTGTGCCGGGTATTTAGTGCGGTTATGATGAAATTAAAGCAAAGTTGGAAGAAAAGCATCATTTGTTTACTTATTTTGTACAATAGTTCAAAGCATCTATGTGCATGCGCGTAAAAAATACGTTAATTTCTACATGGACTTACCAATGATGCCGTAGATTTCATCAGGTTTATGCGACGTCGCCCGAACCTCGGCGACGATGACGTCACAGTCTAACCCCCGATTCAAGTTATCCGGGTTGCCCTTCATGCCTACCTGAGAAGTTGGATTAAATTAGTTTTTGTTACAAATTGCGTTTTTAATAAGACTTTTATGCCTAATATTTGCATTGTCATCCCACCTACACACCTAACAAGGTTCCATACTTTCGAATGACAAAACGGATCGGAATCACTATTGTCTGCATATTCACCTGTCACAGCAAACTTCTAATTAGACTCGTCTCGGAATTATTGTTTAAAGAAAGTTTTATTTTCGGTCAAAATTCGGCAGAACACAGTTAAACAAATAAAACATGCCATGGCTGCCATGACGACACGAGCAGTGTTCAACATGGTGGTGTACTCCGATGGCCCTAAAACTTACCAAGCAGTGTTCCTTCCCGTGATTGAGCCAGTGGCCCGTCCTCCCAGTCCTAATGATCCGTTGAAGCTGGTTAGTCTTCACCCAAATCAGTTCGTCGACGCGGTCGTAGCCCCAAAGCTTTAGGCACTCGCGCCCGAGCTCCATGGCTCTGTTAAATGGACGACAAACGTGTAGTTTTAAATTCACAAGGCTCAGTTTCATTGGTCGACAGCCAGCATGCGAGGTACGGGAGATTTCCATAACGCATGCCATAGGGCCCGCATTCGGAGAATCGTTTTCATTGGTCGTTAGGACCAGGGCCCGCTTGTTGGGTATGGGATGTTTCCATAACGCATGTCATAACTCATAAGTAGGCCGTGCATTCGAGTTTCACTAAAGTACGGTCGCGGAGCACTGAGCACGAAGAATTTCGTACAATGACCTTTCAATATGTGTCTCTGTCGCTCGCGCGTGAATATTTGACGTTGCATTCGTACAAAATCATGTGTGCGAGCGCGACGGCAAAAATTTACTCGCGAGCAACAGACACATAGTGAAGTGAAAGGTCATTGAACAAAATTCTTCGTGCTCCGAGACTAGACTTTACTTTAGTTACTCACTATTCCGCCTGCGGGAAGTCATCGCAAACTGTATTGTATATGGACCGAGTTATGGACTAACGAAACTGAGCCTTTAGTATTGTAAAAGAAATGTCACATAATATTAGCCACGTTCGTGTACTAGTAGAAAGTGTTCACCAGCTAACCTGCCAGTGACCCAGAGGAATATGAGCCCCTGGTCCTGCAACTGCGGGACTCCCAGACACCTCATCTCGTCATCCGACATCGTGCCGTACGGCAACTCCATGTGGATGTCCCACGGCGGGTCCGCCATTATCACGGCGAATTTACCTAATAATCAATTAATATTAATTAGATCAATCAACTTCTTATCTTAGTGTAGCTTTTTGCCATGGTAATGTCTCCATGGTGACTTCTTAAAAGTATGATTTTGGGGTACAAAACTACTAAAAGTTATGAGTTGTAGCAGTATTTTAAGGAAATTCCTGCATGACTCATCTCCTAAGCATGCTAGGAGTATACATTGCAAACATTTTTTCACCACACTTGCTCGTAAACAGTGTCGAAACATGCAGGCTACCTTGGTTGCAACCCCCCAAATAAATCCCTGGACCTTAATGTGTTTGTCATGAAACCCGTGGTCGGTAAATGAGTCATTGCCTTGCCATGGTGTGCTGCTGCTCCGTGCGCGCGCTGCACACGCACGCCATGCACATGCTGGGGATTGCCAAGAGCGCAATCAGCGGTATCGGCAATTTTTGATAAAATATTAGTTTTTCTTTTACAAATATACAATTTTACTCGCAAATGTGATGAAAAACATTGTATGTCGCACGGGCGGTACTAGAATTACGAACATAGACTCATCTCAGTCTTCGACTTCGGGCTTCTAATAGACTCTCGTTCGTAATTCCTTGTTTACCGCCCTTAAGACACAATGTACTATTCTATGCTATCACTGATGTCCCCTGCCTGCGTTACGGGACAGTAGGTACAAACACTTAAAAGTAGATTAACCCAATTCACAATATTAGAAGTAAGATGGTCTATGCGAGTGAAGCTGCGGTTAACGCATTCACTGCCACCGACGCACATATGCGTTTTCGGAACTTCGCCAAGTGCCGCTGTCATAATTATTCATACTTATTGAATGCACGTGTGCGTCGGTGGCACCTGTGGAAGCCAGGTGGCAGTGAATGCGTTAAAGGCTAGTAATTACCTAGAAACGTCATGTCTAAATACCGCAGGTCGCACTGAAGCCACTGTGGGGGGGTCAGTGTTAGCACTCCATCCGGTTTAGGCGCTATACTTACACCTATAACAAAAACACAAATACAAAATTTGTTAAATAAATGTCGATAGAAAGAGAATGAAAAGTAAAAAAATACTACATGAAAAATGAGATGCTACAAATTAATTATAGTAATGCAAAAAGCTACGCGAAAAATTGCGTCAAGTACAAGATTCTATTGAAATTTTGTTAGTCCGACCAAGGTGAAATGCTATTTGGTGAATCGCTACAAGGAATTTATGCTTTTGAGGTAAAAAGACTAACAAATGATTTGAAAGAGAGAAAGAAATCAATTATTTGTGACATTAAAAAGGGTAACAGAAAAAAATCGGCCATATCTGAAACAGTTTTGAAAGCAATGCTTACCATTTACAGTATTCTTCTGCGTCGTTTCAGTGATTTTGTTCGCACTGGCGTTCGGATCGGTGTTGTCCACTTCGTAATGAACATACCTGCATCGCGAAAACAGGCATTCATATACTAGAAACCCTAATTTTTTCATCAACAGTTGCCCACTGTTAAAAAAATGGGTCCGATATTTTTGGAAATCTAACTGAGGGATAATTAATTCAATATTTTTAAGAAAGAAGCCTATTGTGCGGTCAAGGACTTTAATTCATAAACCATCATAGACTACTTAGTTAATGCGATGTCACTATGACGACGTTTACGGTGAAATGGTTCCATGGTGGCTCATGCATGAGTTAAAGTCCTTGACCTTACCTACTTACTTGCAACTGTCCATATGAAAGCAGGTGTTCAAAAACGAGCAGTCCCCTAGCGACTCGTCAGTGTGAGATTGTATTATTTTCTTAAAGTGCAGCTTCTTGCAGGCTGTCTGGCCGCCATCTTGATTTTGTGCGTGAGCACGCGCGCACTCCGCGCGGGTACCGTGAGGACAGAATTCCATCACCTGTGCCCCTGGATAGTTAGACATGTGATTAAATAAAAAAGTGGATAAACTATAAGTCATTTTGTGGTATACCACGCGCCATATAAATCTGCCTAAAAGTTCATTACTTAATCCTCAGTTTTGACGCATTTTTACTCCCGGATTGTGTTTGAATCATTTAATATTTTTACATGCTCTGCTGTGACAAATATTAATGCAGGTGACTGTGCCATCAGCCAAATATATGGTCTGCTATTTTATAGACCCTTTGACCAATGATCATACATAAATTGAATGGTATTTAATTTTGTCAAGTTATTATTATTGGCCATAAAATTAATTATCTGGTAGTTTCTATCAATAAACTGGACAATTAGTTGCAGTTAACGGAAATAAAAAAAACAAGGTGTATAAATACCTCCTTGGCTCTTGAATTTGTCAGCCAGGGACTTTTCCTTCGCTGTGGGTTTGCTTAGCAAGTCCATGATTTCTTCGCCCACCTGCTTCACGGCTTTCTCTCGACTCGAGGGCATCGCGAGTAGCGACTAAAAGACGTAAATAACATGAGTATTACTGTTGCACAGGACCATTCAGGACAGCTGGCATGAATGGATTGAATGAGTGAATGAAAGTATCTGAGTGTTAGCTATTTGAATTTACACTTCAAACAAATATGAAAATGTTATGCATCTGTCATTTTCCTACAATAATGTCTAAATGACATTATTTTCATTCAATCCATTCGTGCCAGCTCTTGTGAAACAACCTGTACCCCAACTCAATGCATGTGGTATTTTTGGTAGTTTGTAGAACTGCCCAGAACAAAGAAATTTGTATCCAGGTTTGTTTCCAGGAAGGGCAACCTGAATTAACCTGATGCAAATAAGGCAGGTGTCTTATATTAACAATCATTATCACAGGCCTTTTAGATTGGCCAGTGTCTTGTGTGTTAGCTTGTGTATAAAATGTCATATGCCCAAAATACCACATTTTCCATTTTCCAAAGTAGGTACTACATTACCTGCCCAAGTAAGACATTCCACTAAAAAATCACTTCCTTGAGTAATCTTCGATTTTGTAATGTGGTGCAATAAGCATCTAGAAAATGGGGTAAAAATAGGAACTGTAGTATTTTGAAAAATGTTGTATTTTGGGAATTTGGTATTTTAGGCATGCATGTGTGTGTTTCTACAGCAGCAAATAAAATAATACATTGGGCAAAGACTGTAATGCAAATATTGAAAATAAAGTCAATGAATGATTCATTGCCCTTACCAACCATTAAATCAGTGTCCTTCTTGGCGGTCTTCTTTTCTTCTGTGGCCGTCTTCATTTGTTTCACTTTGGTGCCTTCTTCCGGTGCCCTTTCACCTACAACAAATTAGAACTTTGTCAAATCTTAAGATGCATTTCACGGTACACTTTACTGTGCAAAAATGCATGAAATTGGCATTATCAAGGTACCTTTTCTCTTAGGTGTGGATTGTTCTTCAATCAGGGCAGCCAGCACTGCTCCCAGTCTCACAGACTCTGCACTTACAACTTCAATCCCAACATCAGCAGCACCTTCTGGCCGCTCGCGGATACTGTGTGGAGAATTATTTATCTGTTTCAAAATTAAAGTTACTGCTTAATTATATTTTTTTTGTTTTAGTAACATCTGCAATCGGTACATTAAACCATAAGCAAATCTGTTTCGTGTAGTATGGCGTTTGGAATGAGAAGTCCATTGACTGACTGCTTAAATGGTAAAATATTTAATGTTCATTTTCTCAGTCAGAACTAGCCAGGGACCCATACATACGTGTTATACTGTATCTATCATTAGAATCGATTCTGTTTGATCGACTCCAAATTAGAAGGTCAACCTCATCAAATAAACTGTCAAACTGAATGACGAATCATAACATTGAAATCACACATAACTATGTGGGTAGTGTAGTGTCATCCAGTGAGGATAAGCTGTGTCCGCATGCACCTGCTAGTGTCAGCATTATCATGTCCATACAATACACACTAGCACTATAGCCCAACAACTTCGTGCGCGACCGTCCCTAGGAAAGAGACGCAGTGGCGGGGGCGAGGTAGCACGTCATGTCAGCGCGTGATTACACATGTACATAATAATAATAATATCATGGGACACTTGACACCAATTGACCTAGTTCCAAACTAAGCAAAGCTTGTACTATAGATACTAGGCAATGGATAATTAACATACTTATATAGATAAATACATACTTAATAAATACATATTAAATATCCAAGAGCTGAGAACAAACATTCGTATTATTCATACAAATATCTGCCCCAGCTAAAATAAAAGCTAAGCTAGATAAATTTGCCGAATATATATCTATTCATGAAACTTAGAAGTAAGAGCATAAAATAAGTGCTTAATTTAAGTTTCTTTATCAAGGAAGGAAATAAAAAGACGGTTAAACCTGTTGCTACTTTATGACAGTCTACCACTGAGAAGTTTTTCGCTGTATGACGCTTTACGTGAAATTATCTAAGTCAATTCTTTTTTGGGATGAGGATTTTTTTAAGGCGATTTATAAGATATGCTGGTGCCCAGTATTTCCATAAATTTTGGGTGTAACAATTTTTTTATTGTGGTCTGCAAAAAATCAGTGGCTTCAGAGACGGTTTTGGCAAATTAATATCATTGACACATTCGGATGAAGAACTGTAATTTCTGCGTAGTTTAAAATATGTTAAATATATAAAAATGTACATATTAAATGTTTTGTGACATAGCCTCAGTAGACCATATACCCGCTTCAACTGCACGGTCTGCGCGGCCGCAACTAAATGCGAGCGCCGCCCCCTGCATTGCCAGATGTCATCCGAACAACAGGCTGGTTGTGTGCCCACTGTTCTTCGATCCAGTCTTGGCCACAATTCCATAATGATAATAAACTCTAATAAAAAAAATTTTACTCAGTACAAATCCTAATAACTTACGTTATAAGCTTCTGTGTGGCAAATTTCTGCAGCAAACTGGCTACAATCTCCGTGTCAACATCTCCGAGGCCAGGCAGCAGGGCTCCAGCGGTTGCTGGTAGCTGCAACTGCATGTCGGAGAGCACTTGCAAAAGACGCACCTCTAGGGAAGCTGACGGGAACACAGGCTTCAGCTTTTCTTTTTCTAAAGTACAAAAAATGGTCACGATTAACCTCTTGGGGCCTGGCGTAAATAGGACAAGAAAAAAAATTGAATTTGATTGATGTTCAGTTCAAATTGTGAAAATATATAGTTTGTGTGGGGCCTCAGGAGGTCGAACGTGGATATTCTGGATTGGGTATGACATTTTTAATTTTTTCATAATTGAATCAAACAAAATAACACGGAGAGCAAAGCAATGAGTTAGGTACAATGTAAAAGACATTTTAATAACACATCCATGTCTTAGTACCTATATCCTTGTGGTATGGTAGACTCTTCTATCTTAATTCTAAGGTATAAGGAACCTACAGATGATACATTTAATCCCACAGGGTTTCTATATGGACAAGTATAGTAGATGAAATGAAATGAAATTATTTATTTCGCAGGAACATACACAGGTATCACAAATATTACACATGTCAGAAGAAATATTACATAGGTACATGTCATGTTTGTTCTGGCCCAATTTCACATATACTGGTGTAATAAGTCTCACTATCTGTTACCGGTAACAGGCACGTGTGAAATAGGACATAATAGAAATGTAGATATCAAGCAAAACACTTACCTTCATTCTTAGTGGCAGAAACCGGATTAGCAACTGGCCTCTCCTTACCGCCCGGCGAGCCTTCAGACTTGTCCCCGCTAGCCAGTGAAGCGCCGAGAATATTCTGACGCTCCTTTTTACGTTTCTCTAGCTTCTCCCTTAAACTATTCCTTTTACTTTTAACTGCTTGTATCTCCTCCCAAGCGTCAGACATTTTTGTATTTGAATATTTATTGGTCGACAAAAAGAGAATCAATGGGTTAAGTACCGGTTCTTTTGAAAATACATGGCTTTTGGTTTGGACCCTCAAATAACACGTTCATACATGTGTGATATGTAATCTTTCCAGCTTTTACGTACATTACTACATGTACAATACTTAAAAACCATAGAATTAGAAGAAAAGAAATAAAACACTTAACCGACCCACAATTTAGAGTTCACTCACACACAACAACAATTACACCACAACCACAACGCGCCATTTTTAGCCATTTTGTTTGTTTGCAGCAAGTAATCACTTCACTATTGGCTCTGTGCGTGCACGACATCAGCGCCACCTAGCGTTCACAACTTTTTTGGCTCGTGCTCGTGCTTTTTTTGCTCTGGGTTGCCTACTCAAAAATATACTTCGCCACTGATGTTTCTATAAAAACTTTTAACTAATTCGATCTCGTCTAGGTTTATTAAGTATCTTTGTCTGATCGTCTGTCTGTTACCTTTCGTTTACCTTTGTAGGCAGAATACGAGAGATTTTATTTTATGCTCTTAAAATCATTTTGTGCAGCCTACATCCTGCATATTACAAACTTTACGAGCATAAGTATTAAAAAAGTTTCTATTTACGCCGGGCGACATGAAATGAATGATTTTTTATTTATACTCTAGCTCTAGCTAGTGCATAAATTCAAATCAAAGATTAAAATCTTCGTCTAAGACCATTACAAACAGGTGTTAACAGCCACAAAGAAAAAGGTTCTATGATTTTTATTTTTGTTTTTAATTTATATAAAACCATAAATCAATCAAGATAAATCAATAAAACTAAAAATTTATAGCAATGCATGAAAAAACCTAGTAAGTGAATAATTTTTTTCATTGTTGCTATTTTATTTTCTCGCAATCGAAGTGAAAATTAGTGTATAACTCGAGCATTAAACCCATTTTCCTATCGACGTGTCGTCGTACCGGCTCGGTGGCTGTTTGAACGTCTGTTGTAAAATGGCTTGTTTTATGCTCTTGTTGTACAATCTACTATGGTCTAACATGGTGCCAACAGCCACGTACACTAAATAACTTTACGGTAAAAGTTTTTAAGTAATTTTGTTCCTTTTTACCCGACTGCAAGGAGAGGTACCTACTGTTTTGTTACTGATTTTTTAAATTCGTATATTAATAACAATAAACATTTATTTCAGATAAATATTCACAAAAAAAAGTTCTGCTCCGTGTTCCAAATCATTTAATTAATTCGTAGTCAAAACTAATTTAAAACAATGAAATGTTCGGATCATCATGGCAAAATATTTTTTTATATTTCCTATAATCAGAACTTCAACTATTCTGTCAGGCGCTAGTCAGGCGATAAAAAAATTGACAAAGACGTCTAATTTAATTATTGATCTACGATATTTCTATTTGTTAGTCAAAAGTTTACTAAATTTGGTCTGAAGCTCATAATTATTATTTTTAGTTAAGTATCATACCAGAAACTATGCCGTTTGCACCAGAATTAAGGAGCCATTCTCAGCAGGTGTGCACACTTTACAAGACTGCAATGCGGCTGATCGAATCATATTATGTAGCAAGGTGAGAAGAAAATGAATATTTCGCACATACCTAGTTTCATTTTAGACGCATTCATCAGATGAACTTAAATTATAATAAACGGTTTTTTTTAGATTTGTTGTTCGTTACCATCAAGTTATTTTAAGAAAGGAATTTGATAAAAATGCTTGTGAATGCGACCCCAAAGAGCAGCGTCGCTTATTGAGGGTAGGACAGCACGAAGTATTCAGCAAGAAACATTCAATCCCTGGCGCGAAGTGTTAGTATAAAAAGGAAAATAAGTATTCTAAATAACGAGAGATTCCCAAAGTAATGTAATTTACTATAAATAATAGGCGTGACGACTCGTACACAACAGGCGTGCATAAATATCTGGTTCCCCCCCGGCCGGAAGGACGTGTCAGATATTTTTGCATGCTCCGCTGTGGCAGATATTAATGTGGTGACTGTACCAAATAGTGACGTCACTCGAAACTTCTAAGCACGATATCCTTGTAATTTTTTCGTCAAACAAAAGAAAAAATACGTGTAAATACAATATTTTTTAATAATTTAACTGACTGACTGAAACAGTTTTTTAGCCGTCTAGCCTATTAGATACTTTGCTCACCCGCGAACTTATGACATTCTTATAATAGCTACGTCTGTGCAATAAATGTAATGTTCATGCAGCTCCTCCACCTTCACACAGAACTATACACCCAAATCACACAAACCCAACTATAACCACCACCACACTACAATGATGCGTTTTGAACGACCTCAACCAGAGTTCACCATGCTATTAGGCGAGACCAGATCTTGTACTATTATCTATTCTGTGACCAGATGTTAAATTAAAGAAATTCGTCAAATTCGTACTTAGTACGTATTTTAATTGACATCATTTATTGTTGTGTTTTTAGTTCCGTACTCTCAAGGACTGGCAGCAGGGGTGGCCTTCGCTCGTGAAGTTGAACCACCAGACTGGGTTCTAGACTATTGGCATCCTCTTGAGAAGGCTCAGTACCCCGATTACTTCAGGAGACGTGAATGTAGGAAGAAGGAATATATTGCTCTGTGGGAAGCTGGAACGATACGTTAGATACTTAGACATTTTGTTTATAATATTTTTACGTTGAAGCATTTTAATTGAAAATAAAATTTCAGTTTACTTTTCATTTTCAGAACTCAGAACTTAGTTTTGTAATTATTGAACCGTTTTTACGGGTATAATCAAAGTTTTTACGTTACTTTTTCTGTATCAATCCTAGGAGGTGAAGATTATCTCATACCGTCCCTTTTATTCTACTCTTAAATTCTATTGACGTGAGCGGGACGGCACGATACGAAGTTATAATTTTAAGCTTATGTAGGTATCAGTGTAAAAAAAGAAAATTTAAATTACTTTGACCAAAATAATAAAAAAAATGCAAAGTGGTTCCATAATAAGTGGTTCGCTAATCCTGCCGTGAAGCAGCAGTGTTTGCACTTTTGCGTTTCGGCGTGGAGAGTAAGACAGCCGGTGAAATTACTTGGCACTTGAGGTATCCCATCTTAGGCCTCTAGGTTGGCAACGCATTTGCAATCCCCCTGGTGTTGCAGGTGTCTATGGGCGGTGGTATCTCTTACCATCAGGAGACCCACTTGTTCGTTTGCCATCCAGTCAAATAAAAAAATAAATAAATTGTAGCCTATCGTCCCTGAAACAAGTAAAAAAATTAAACTGTCATTTTGACATTGACGTGGTAAACACAACAACATAACCTCTAAATTACATGCGTAGCAGTGCGAGCATGATTTAATATCAGTGACATACCAACTGGATGCATTTTCAATCAATACATAACTGAAATAGCAAAACCAAATCACTAAATGTAAGTGCCAATCGTGTGCCAATCTACATTTATTGAAGTAAACGTCGGCCCAACTTCTAATAACGATTCAGCCATAATTTCAGTTATACTTTCTAAGTGTATTGACTGAATAACTGAAAATGGCTGAAGAAACGCCTCAAGATCCGAAAAAGCCGATGACGGACGAAGAGCGCTTGGCGCTGTGTCAGAAAATGGACCAAGAGTTAGACGACTTTATCAACAGTTTGGAGAGGAAAAGGTACACCGACGGCTGGTCTGAAGACAAGTGGGAGGTAAAGTTTGACTTTTATTTCCTTCTAATCTTAAAATCTGCATGTTATGTGGGAAGTTAACAGATTAGACAAGTGTAAGTAATGCGAGTTATATCAGAAATGAAAATCACACTGCCGCGGAATATCAAACTTCAGTGCAATTGAAGAGATAAAAGTATGTATGATGTTTCAGTACCAACATAGGACAATCTCATAGCTCATGGCTCAGTTCACTTCATGTCATAACATAATATAGGGTGACTAAGCTTTTTCCCGCGGCTTCTCTCACGTTAAATTTGGAGTAACATATATTTACTTTCTGCAATCCTTTTTTTCGTGTTTTGATTGATTTTTCGGAGGATTATATGGAAATACAAATACAGGCTGACGTTTTTAGGGTTCCGTAGCCAGATGGCAAAAAATGGAACCCTTATGGATTTGTCATGTCTGTCTGTCTGTCTGTCTGTCTGTCTGTGTCTGTCCGTCCGTATGTCACAGCCACTTTTTTCTGAAACTATAAGAACTATACTGTTAAAACTTGGTAAGTAAATGTATTCTGTGAACTGCATTAAGATCTTCACACAAAAATAGAAATAAAAACAATAAATTTTGGGGGTTCCCCATACTTAGAACTGAAACTCAAAAATTTTTTTTCATCAAACCCATACGTGTGGAGTATATGGATAGGTCTTCAAAAATGATATAGAGGTTACTAATATATTTTTTTCTAAACTGAATAGTTTGCGCGAGACAATTTCAAAGTGGTAAAATGTGTATCCCCCCCTGTACCTTCTAAAATAAGAGAATGATAAAACTAAAAAAAAAATATATTCAGACAGATGGTGCAAATTTTTTAATTCAAAAATCAACAAACAACTAATAATATTCGTACCAACATTGGAATCATCATCATCATGTCAGCCGAAAGACGTCCACTGCTGGACATAGGCCTCTCCCAAGGCTAACTTTGGAATGAAATGTGGAATTTTGGAAAATGTTTAAGTAGTTACGCATTTATTTTGTCCGCAACTTTGTTCACAACATAGGATTATTCCCTCGGGATAAGAATAAGTGAATTCTGAACACAGCCACACAGCTGTCCCTGTAATGTGAAACAGGCTTCTTTTATCTAGGGAAATCGCACTAAGCATATATTAAAGGTGAACTAACTGGTTCAACTGTTGATTTCAGGAGGAGATGGACAAGCATCCTTTCTTCATGAAGTCAGTTCCGGAGAATGGTGAGATGTCAGCACTTTCCGAAGGGCTGGCTAAGCTGAAGTACGACCCGGAAGAGAACACGGTCTTGGAATTGGCTACCAATTATAAGGAAGATGGAAATTTCAACTTTCGGCATAAGAACTATAGAATGGCGATTCTTGGGTGAGACAGTAGTGATGAAGTAATGAGTCCGTATGTATGTCTGAGTGTCCGTATGTATCTTCCAATAGGTCAATAGGGGAGCGCCAAAGTTCGCATACTCTTTGAATCATTGTTTGTCATAATTTTTTTCCCACTGAAACCTGAAATTTTTTGAAGTTTTTCTGACTATTTTAAATGATCATCCTATAAAAAACTATAGGTTAGGTTAGGTTTGTTTTATAACAATTCTGAACAATCATTGGATTCAGAGAAAAAAGAGTTATGACAAACAATAATTCCGAGAAACATTACCTTTTTATTTGTTGCTGTTTATCTCACTACCTATATTTATTTTGGACGTATATTATATGTACGATATAATTATGTATGTATTCGTAGATGTATTGCTGTTACGTTTAAATTTTCTGATCTACTTTTGATGCACCACCTGTTGTAAACTAGTCCTTCCTTCTTTCTGTAAAAAAGGTTGCCTGGAAGAGATAGCTCTTAAGCGATAAGGCCGCCTATTGCTCACCTTGTAATTTTAATAATTTGTTTTCTGTATCGCTTACTATGTCTGGTGTACAATAAAGAGTCTTTGTATTGTATTGTATTGTACCTTCAGATTTTGAATAACTATGCAAGCCGATATGGACCCAGGTCAATAGATGTTGTGGTTAGTGTGTTAGTAATACCCAAAGTGGTTTATGGCAACCCCAACTTTTCAGGGTTGACAGAAGCTTGGTCGGGGTTAACATATGCAAATGAACAGATTCAAAGTTGATTTCTTTGCATACATTCAATATTAAGAAGTAAGAAGGGGTTTATCCTGTTCCTGTACCAGCTTTCCTATAAAAGCACATGGGGTTCATGCCCAGAGCCGAAAATCTGATGGAGGCCCTAGAAGTCATTTATATTTGTGTAAATATAACTGATTAGTCTTTGTTTATGTTGCCAATGACATTCACAGTAATACTTTCCAGTGGGGCTCCTTACGTAGGGCCCCAGTTTATAAAAATTTAAGACAGTAAAAAATTAAAAACGGTAAATGGAAAACTCTTCTACGAGCCCTATGTCCCTAGTGAGGGATAACAGGATCACATCATCATCATCATCAAAAAATTAATAGCCATTTAATTTTTGTAATTTTCCAAACACCTTATATCATTTCACAGATACACAGAAGGCATCAGGGTGAAATGTGAAGATGCAGACATGAATGCATTTCTCTATAACAATAGAGCAGCAGCTCAATACCATTTAAAAAACTACCGTTCAGCCCTCGCAGACAGTGAGCGAGCATTAACCTTCAAACCTGACCACACCAAAGCTCGTCTCAGAGCCTCCAAATGCGCTTTCGACATCTCCAAGTACAATTTATGTATTCAACACTGCGAAAAACTACTTGAAATAACCCCAAATGATAATGAAGCAAGTGAGTTGATAAAAAAAGCGAAAAGAAAACTCCTCATGCAAGCAAGAGACAAACGAAAACAAGATAAATTGGAGCAAGTAAAAGTCCAAACTAAAGACGCGGTTATAAAAGCTATACTCGACCGGGGAATAAAGATTGCCCAATGCGATGAAGATGGCGACTTGGACTTGGCAAAGTTAGAACCAAGTATGCCCGGTGCTCATGCCCATATGGTGTACTTGGAAGATGGGAAATTAAATTGGCCAGTTCTTTTGTTTTACCCCGAGACCTTGCTAACTGATTTTATAGTTGATTGCCCTGAAGATGTCCCCTTAGAAAGCCAGTTGGCTAAAGTATTTCCAGCTCCATGGGATACTCAAAACAATTACTCTATAGAGAAAATAAATGTTTACTCGGAAGGTTGCAACAAATTGCCTCAAGTGATTGATATGTCGATGAATTTGGGGGATATATTGAAGACCAAGTATTTTGAAGTGAGAGGGGGTACGCCGGCTTTCACGATCGTGCCTCGGGGAAGCCAGGCGGAAAAAAGATTCCTCTCTGCATATTTTTAATAGTTTTTTATAATACCCCAGTTTACACCTGCAAGGACAATCGTGCAAGTTGCATTACATTGCGGCGATCGATTAACCACTTGATATTCGTTCGCTTTAGGGCCGGTACAAACGGACAACATTTGAAGTGCAGAAGCTGCAATACGACTGCAATAGAACTACGAGATGGGAGCATTGCAGTCACAATTCAGTTTTAATATAACTGCATTACGACCGTGCAGCCAGCTTGCAGTCGGTGTGCGATTGACATGACTGCACGGCAACTGTAAGCGGACTGCACAGTTGGTTTGCAGTTTTGATGCAGTTTCACCAACTGTACTCGAACTGCCATTTTGCAGCTAGGTTACAGTTCAAATGCTGCCCGTCTGTATTGACCCTTACGGGCTCGCAATGTAATGCAACTTGCACGATTTTTCTTGCAGGACTGGGCTTAAGAAATACTCTGAAATTTCACTAGAAGATTTACATGGGTAGTGGTATAATGTCATTACATTAATCAAATGTTTGTTTAAAAGGATCACTTAAATTGTAGTATAATTGCAATCTGTTGTAGAATTTCTTATTTGCGCCTTAAGGTTTCTTAATGTCGAAATGGAAAGTTTAATCGCCAACCTGTAAACACGTACAGTCAAACACGAAACAACCGAACGCTTTAAACTATTAACTAACGCGGCTTCTTCATCATGCGACGATTAGACCAAATGTTATTGCTGTTCATCATCAGCCGGAAGACGTCCACTGGTGAGCAAAAGCCTCCCCCTTAGAACGCCACAATGAACGACAACTCGCCACTTGCATCCACTGGTTTCCCGCAACTCTCACGATGTCGTCAGTCCACCTAGTGGGGACCTGCCAACGCTTCGTCTTCCGGTTCGTGGTCGCCACTCGAGGACTTTTCTCCCCGTACGGTTATCTGTTCTTCGAGCGATGTGGCCCGCCGATTGCCACTTGCGTATTTTTCCAGCTATGTCGGTGACTTTAGTTTTTCGACGAATTTCCGTATTCTGGATTCTATCGCGCAAAGAAAGTCCCTGTCACACCTCTTATTGTTGGTAAAAACCCCTAATACATAATTAGTGTTTCGAGCTGTTCATGATTTATTATTTGAATAATGTATAGAAACCACAAATTATATCTAACTTTATTTCAACAAAAGAGTTAATCCATTATATATTAGCTCGAAACACTCATTTTGCACCACGGCCAAACACTTTGTTCTGTAGGTATAATTACTGATACAGATTGATTAAAAGACAATTCTGAATACATTAATTTTATTTATAAAACCTCTAATTCTCTAGTCCAATTCCCCTAGCTCTTCGTGGTCAAAACCAGTCTGGTGGGGGTAGTACGATTCCGGGGTGCCAACATCGTCGCTCATCGAAGGGTAGGGGTGATGGGGCATGGCGCCCATCCATTGCGGGTACCAGTATAGACCCTAGGGATTAAATCTTTGATAAACAAATGACAACGAAATGTACAAGAGGTGGACTTATGTCTTATAAAATCACGTTAAGCAAATTCCAAAGCCGTCGCGTGTGGGTTTGTTACATATCACGCTAAAATGGTTTGGATGAAACTTGGCATGTACGAGTAGCTGCCATTTCATAAGCATGTTTATTCCGATATATTGCTGCGGCATCAGGATGCAGGTTCAGTCAGCAACAAAGATATGAATCCAAAAATATGTATAGGTGCACGACCTTAATGTTCAGCCAATAAAGTCCTGTTACATATTTTTGGCACTTTGGCTGTATTCATATCTTTGTTGCTGACTGTACCAGCTTACATATGCATTTAATATCTGGAAATATCTTCGAGTATTTATCACATCTTGAGTAAATTTCTTGAGTATAAAAATTTATAAAAATTTCTTGAGTACCTATTGGTTAACTATCTTGACTATTTATTATAGATAAATACTCAAAGGGAAATATCAACCGTTTAGTCAGTAAGATAATTTTTTTCACGGGTAAACACGTCGTGCAAAGTAAATGAAGAGAAGTACAGTGGCGCAGTGGCGGACCAAGCGCGTTCGGGGCCTGGGGCGGCAAAGCTGAATGAGGTCCCCAGTATTAGAAGCAAACCCACATTTTTGGCCTAGTTGAGGAATGGACTTTAACATGGGAATTGTGGACATTTGGAGGCCCCCTGGAAGCCCGGGGCGGGCTTCTCCCCTTCCGCCTCACTGTTAGGTAGTCCGCCACGGCGCCTGTGCTCCGCTGGTTGGGATAGGTAGAACAGGGGTTTATGCCGCGAGTGAAACCGGTAAAGGAATATAATATTACCTTATTGCCTGCCGCGTTGCATGTAAACCGGTCGTCGTGCAGTTCCACGGCATCCAGGTAGCTCTTACCGGCGATGGAGCCGTAGTTGGGCGGGTACATGAACAGGCAGCCGTCCAATATATCTGAACCATAATAAAATGTATGTTCCCCTTCCCCTTACTGAAAAACACACAGGACGGGTGCGGGTCGAGTCGAGAGTGCGGCGGGTCTGTTACGCACCCTACCCTAGGTATTATGCCCCGCGCCAGCCGTCAAGCTTGAAACAGAGAGCGGTGGCGGGGCGGTGCGGCGCGGCGCGGAGGCGGTACTGGATGTACTCTTACTTAATAAATGAGTTAAAACAGAGTTAAGGCTTACCTATAGCCGCGCGGTATTCTGTGTGCCCTCTTTCACGTTAGCTCAAATGAGGGCTATCGCGTATGAATTCGCCACTAGAGGCGCTAGTGTAGCGTGAGGTCTCCGAAATGTCAAATCTCTTTTAGGGTGAGCTACGCGGGTTTATTTAAAATTAGAATAATTTTGTGAATATTTTGCAATATCTGAAATTAATTATGGCAAATATGCGTTCCGGGGCAATGAATATGTCTGTGTTTTGAGACAGTTTTGTCTTTCGGAAACCTTTGTCCTCCCTTTTTTTCGACAAAACGGGGACTATGCAACACTGTGGCATGCTCGATATTTTTATGGTACGGTTTTAAGGTGTATTAAATATGATTCAGCAGCCCAGACCCCTAGTCCCCGGCGGCCCTGCTATTCCTGGCTCCGGTAGCGGCCATGGTAACGGCGGGGCAGGGGGTGCTGCACAAGACCGGTCTGAGTGGAGAGCCTTGGGGGAGGCCTATGTCCAGCAGTGGACGTCTTTCGGCTGACATGATGATGATGATGAAATATGATTATAATCTAAACTTTGTTTTCACGCCCGTAATAACAGACTTTGAAAGCCATACTTAAAAACCTCACGCAACAGTGCGCCATCTAGTGAGACAAAAAACGATAGCCCTCATTTACAACCGCCGCACGCAGCCTCTGGCGTCAGTGTGTATCTAGCTTCAGTTTAATGTTGTTCATATACCTATGCAGCCACGTAAATAGACCCGACCCGCACTCGTCCTGTGTATGTTTTTTGCGTGTAATCAGCAATAGCAGGCCCTAAATATACTCAGCGGCACAAAATTGCGCCCACCCTTCATACAAAATTACCAATTCTGCATACATTTGAGGACCAGAATATTTGCCGCTCAGTATAAGTATATCCTACTTCAAAGAGATTTTCGTCACTTTTACTGTCACTTTAGGTTCCGAAAATTAGTAGTAACCCCCTTGCAACTAGGATTATTCGCAGTAGGTAGTTCCTTTGGCTGTTCCTTCGATGGAACTACTTATTGCGTTTTTTTCGAACTAGTTCTTCACAAGGTTATGCGAGAGAGAAGTGCGTTTAGTTTTTCGCCTTTGTTCATTTCGCAGTAGCATAACAAAGGCGAAAAATAAACACGGTTCTTGCTTCAAGTCTTCTGAAGGAACTACTTAGTGCGAAAAGAAAAACGCAATAGTTCCATCTAAGGAACAGTCAAAGGAACTACCTACTGCGAATAATCCGTGATGGTCCGAACACTACAAATGGTTATAGTGATTTAGTGGTTGCAACTCACATGGCACGGTGATGTTGTCGGACTCGTCTATCTCGGGTTTCGGCGTGGTCTCTACGTACGGCGGCATGGGGTCGATCCCGGAGCCCGGGTCTCCCGGGATCAGGAAGGGTCCTGTCAAGCAGAGAGATCATTATCATCCCAGCTCATATACGGCCCACTGCTGGGCACAGCGGCCTCTTCTATTTTACTAAAAAATCTCAAATATTCTAAGATTTACGCAAAATCTGGCAGTAATAGGTAGGTACCTACTAAAAAGAGTCTAAATAAGTTTTTGGTAAAAAAAAACATTTTTAATACAGGTTTTTTTTGCTGACTGTACTTTTTGTTGGCTGTACTGTCCTCCCCCATTTTTTTTTACCTTAACCCTTAAGGCCCCATTTATTGCATACTACCACAGAATCAAAAGCAGCTATCGTATTTTCAATAATTACACTGGCAATTGTGACGTATGATGAAGTTAATAAGGTTCAGTTTCCAACTCAATGCAAGAGCTCGCTGGGTTAAAAACCTCAATAACATATTAGTCTCGCCTAATGAAGGCACAAAGGTGAAGATTTTTGGGCATCCAGCGCCCACTAGAGGGCGTTATCACCCACTTCGGGAAAGACTGCTCTAACCTCTGCTAGACCTGTCTTACCTCCATAGTGGTTGGTGTAGTTCCACTCGCACACGTGATGGTCGCAGACGAGGGGAGTATACCGCTCTTTGGTATAATACGTCGCTCCGTTCGGTGTTGTCTGTGGAGAAAGGAATCTTGCACTAGATGCATTAATGACCATCTAAATCAAAATCATTCAAGAGGTCGGCCATTCTCATTTCTTGACGATTTTCATCTAGTTACCGATAGTGATGTGCAAACATAAGGTTGCTTAGAGATGATTACTTTGAAATTGATCGGCAATGGTGCCTATATATTTGAAAGAATAGGTTTTATCGAAATGCATTTAATGTACCTAGTCAAACAAACAAACTGTATTTTATCTACCAGAATTTTAAATGACATAGATGTAATCCACTCCTGACTAAAATGAGAAACAACTTTCAAGACAGGAAGCATGCGGACAGGCTACGGTAATCGAAGAACAAGGGTTTGAATAATAAAATAAGTATGGCAAATAAACAAATAAAGCTTAATTCTTCTAAAACCTTTGGGAAAAGTTATACGCTATTTGAAAAATATATTCGCACTAGTTGATTATATTTCAGAGCTACTTATAGCCCGCCCACGCAAATTTTTGCAATTTTGAGAATGGTCGAGGTAACGTCCCGTTACGGACACGCTTCCTTTCAGAATGAGAGGGCTTGGGCTGGGTGCACGCACACCATTGAATTAGTTCGCAGGTTTGTGCCCGGGCTTGTACTTCTGGGTTTTCGAAATTCATGTGTGAAAATACACTCCAAATTTACAACAAGCTTAATTATGATTGGTTTTTTGGAGTTCGTATTTTTTATTTCAACTCCAAATTTGTTACTTTTACTGGTATCCCGTGAAAACCATATCGAAAATATAAACTGTGACATGGATGCACAGAAAAACCAGAAAAAGATATGATATATCTGAGATATGTGTGCATAGGAGAAATTTGTGTCTACACTCCTGTACAGCGGTGGTGTTGGGGTTATAGCACGCAGCACGGATTGCTGAGGACCTGGGTTCGATTCCCAGCGCTGGTCTCTTTTTCTGGTTTTTCTGTGCATCCATGTATCAGTTTGTATTATCGATTTGGGAACGAGCTTAATGGCGAAGGAAAACATCGTAACAAAACCTGCGAAGCAATTCAATGGTGAGTGCGAAGTTCCTAATTCGCACTGGGTCCGCGTGAACCACGGCCAAGTCCTTTCATTCTGAGAGGCGGCCTGTGCCCAGTAGTGGGACGTATATAGGCTGGGATGATAATAATTATTAGTACTAATATTTGGCTATTTGCTATACCCATACTTAAGTTACTTTTACCTACTGACAAATAACATAATAAAATGCAAAAGTAACCGTCTGTCTGTCTGTTACCAAAAAGTCTCACCAGTATGTAGTCGTAATGCCGGTACCGCAGCCCCTGGATGTTGAAGTCGAGGATGAAGGAGCCAGAAGCGATGATGCAGGACGCCGCAGTCAGGGGCGGCAACTTGTACATGACCAGCCCGCACTTCACTATCGCCTTCGGAAGGGTGGAGACGTCACGGTCGCGCTGCATCAGCTTTTTGAAAGGGAACCTTCGGAGATGTGAGTTATTCAGATTGAATCATCATTGAGAAGGAAGAATAAATAAAACGAAAGGAAACACCATTGAACGAAAAAGAAAGAGAGAAACATTTTATTTACTAATTTGCAAAAACATAAAGCACATAGACAATTTAAAAAGAAAAAAAGCTTTAAAATAAGTAGGTAGGAAAAAGTAATTAAGTAATGCCCTACTTAATTACTTTTTTTACCTACTTATTCAAAAGTTTTAATAAAAGGTTGTAAAAATATAATTAGGTACATTACATTTAGGATTGTTTATTACTGTTATTTTATTGTAGAATAATTCAAGTACTTATTAATTATTATCATTATTGGAAGTTCGTAAAAATATGCCGGCAATGAATGCGTTAGGTACCTAAAGGTTTCATTCCGTTGTTTGCGACCGCGACCGTCGGGCAACCTACTGCTTAGTACGAACTTAGTCGTGCGACGCGATCGCTTGCACGGCCGGTTGCGGTCGTGTGTTGCCGTCGTCGGGCGCTGTCGCCAACATCGAAAGCTACCTTCTTCTCACCTAAATATACAAATGCCGATGTGACACTCCAATCCGTGTAAGAAGTTGTCAGTCGGGAATGATATGCTGGGGTCGTCCAGAAGGTAATACTTTTGTTCGTCGTGGTAGTGGAGGAATCCGAGGAAAACGAACGACCGGTCCTTGCAGTAGGGCGCCGGGCCGCGGCCCATGTTGTAAATGTCTGTGTACAGTTCTGACATGAACATGTACACGTTTTTGCCACAGTAGTACTCTGAAAGGGTGAATTTGCTTTCAATATTAGAAGCTCTAACTCTATCTCTGCTTTTGTACTATAACTGAAAAGGGTGCTCGTCAGCAGAGAAACTTACCCCCTTATACTTGAACACACGTTACTTATGCAAGATGTTTTATAGGTATGTAGGTATAGATGTCTTAAGCAAGATGTTTTAAAATGAAACCGAAATATTTCAGCAGATGGTTGGGTTTTTTCAACGAATTTTTTAGCTCAAAATGTAAACGCGTCTCTATGACGCGGTTTACTTTGAACAGCATGAAATGCATGAAAACAGTTTTCAACCAAAATTTAGTTAAACTAATCCAAGTACCTACTGCTGAAATATATTGTATAATTTAAAGACATCTTATGTGTAGTATAGACCTTACCCACGGCTTTGTTTACGTAGGTAAACCATTAGATTGGGCAATTGAATTGTCCGGGATTTTACTGAATTCCTAATTATGTCCAAAAATTACACCAGTCTTCGTTAACGTTGCATTAAAAATAACTGTGTCAAATTTTATGTCATGCATGACCCTAAACCAAACAGTTGTAATGTTGAGATTTTATCCCGATATCGTGGGATTAGAATAGAAAAATAGTGTTATCAGTAGAGAATAGGCATATAGTTTAGTTTTTGTCAAAAATGAGGAAGTTATTTATAAATAAGCTAGGTGCATGTTGCTTTAATATAGGTAATTTCTAATCCTTGTCGTTGTCTTCTAAATATTAATAACTGGTAGGTAGGTACATACCTTGGCTTAGATAAAACTCCATGGGGACGGGTCCGCCGGTGTACGTGGCCTTTCTCTCGGCTGCGATGGAGTTGTGGTTCTCATACATCGTAAGCATATTGTCTATCACGTCGTCCAGCGTGATCAGGAGAACCTAGTGTATTTATTTGATTTTGAGATGTAGTAAAGATAAAACTAAATCATTACCTTCTTTAAAAACTTAATAATTTAATACTAGATTAAGGGGCTGTTTCAGGATGCAGAATTATTGTTTGCCAAATGTTTAATTTCCCAACTCAATTTTCTCCGAACCCAAATTTTTTTTTCAGTGTATTGTCTTATGCTTTTATAGAATAGAGTAGGTTAGGTTAGGTTTGTTTTATGAAAGTTCCGAAAATAATATAGTTTCAGAAAAATCCCGAGTTGGGAAATTAAACAGTTTGGCAAATGAAACATTTGGGAATCGTGAGTTAGGGAAAGGCAGAGAACCTTTGCTGACTCCTACCAAGAACTCATTTAGTTTCAGGCATTAGGTGAAAATCAAGTGACCGCATTAAACACACGACAGGAACGACGCCAAAGACCCGCATTTTGTACTCACCTTCAGTTCTTTAATGTGCAGTTTGATGAAACGCCCCAAGTGATCGCTGGCTATGTGGACTTTTTCATTGATCAGGTACTGAAATCGTTACGTTATTAACCTTTTAGAATCCTGGTATAAAAAACCGGTTAAGTGCAAGTCAAACTTAATTACTAAGGGTTGGGTTCCGTACAAATTTACAAATTACAATTGTACGGGGACATACTCAGCGTGGGCCCTGGGGTCTTGCTCTAGCAAGAGGAGCGGTCGCTCGAGGCGCCAGATGGCAAGGAGTGCCATTTTCCAGTACATAATAAAATTTTGACAGTACTTTTTGTGAGCTATGGAAACGTTGTAGACAATCTCGCTCTATGTGCCTTAGCTGGCGATGGAGACACAATCCTAGAAGCAATCAGTTTTGAACTACAATAGCAAATGTTAAATTACAGCTAGCTCGCAAAATAAACAGGAGCGTTTTAGTGAGAATTCAAGCGAAACGACGATTAATTTGCTTGGAGCTTTTTGCCGAGCCGAGCAATTGTTTTTTCATCATTTACTATCCTTCAATAGAATCGTGTGTGGTCGTTCGTAGCAATGTTCGGCTGTACCTACGCTCTATACTTGGTTCTTTTCGTTGTTCAGTTCTGCAAATTTAAAAACGGCGAATGCTCAGTCTTCTGTTAAAAGTGAATGTCGAAAATACAAACTGAAACACAGATGCACAGAAAAACCAGAAAAAGAGACTAGCACTGGGAATCTAACCCATGTCGTCAGCATTCCGTGCTGCGTGCTATACCGCTACACAACCACTGGACAGTAGTACAGACACAAAATTCTCCCATGCACCACATATCTCAGCTTGTTTGTTTCTTATTAAGTCACTTAAGCGGCGACACTAGCGGCAGCGCTGGTCTCTTTTTCTGTTTTTTCTATGCATCTGTGTTTCAGTTTGTATTTTCGATATGGATTTTACGGGATGACCGTAAAAGTAACAAAATATGGAGTTGAAATAAAAAATACAAAAAGACTCTCTCATCGAAACAGATGTCGCTAGTGCTTCTGCTTAAGTAGCATACTAGAAATAAAGCAACCTGAGATGGGCATGCATGGGAAAAATTCATGTCTAGATTCCTGTCCAGCAGTGGTGTAGGGGTTATAGCACGCAGCACAGATTGCTGAGGACCTGGGTTCGATTCCCAGTGCTGGTCTCTTTTTCTGGTTTTTCTGTGCATCCATGTCTCAGCTTGTATTTTCGATATGGTTTCACGGGATACCCGTAAAAGTAACAAATTTGGAGTTGAAATAAAAATACAAAAAGACTCAAAAAAAAAACCAATCACAAAATACTACAAAAAGCAATCTTAAAAGTGAATGCTCAAGTTGATGAGCACCTTTAGTTAAATAGTAAATGTTAGTTTATGTTAACGTTAGGTTTCACACTATACCTGGTCTTCGGCCGTCTTGATCTGAATCATCTCATTCTGATACAGCCAGAGGTTATCGAGCTTGTCGGTGGGGTCGTGCCCGTAGATCTCGAACGCGTCAATGATCATGGCCAGGGTTAGGTTTTCGTTGGGGCCCAGACAGCACGGGTGGTTCCGTATGTTGTAGGGTAGCTGCGGCAGTGGCAACAAAGATTTAGAAGAAGTTTAGATATGCCTTCGCGGCCATGCGCGCCGGGTGCACTTGCACCCCCCTGGCGTAAAAGAAAATAAATAGAACTAGACTAAGATACAGAATGAAACCTATAAAGGTTTGTTAGATCAATTTCCCAGAATCGTTATTTCCTAGTAGCAAAATTTCCGTTCGCATTTTTTCCCGAATGTTTTTTTCCCACTCTGGTTTTTTACTGAAGCTTATTTTCTCAGTAGCGTTTTTTTACAATCAGAATCGACACAGACACAGTGTCGACGGAGCTCCGCTCGCGCGGAGCTCCTACTTTTGCGTAGTTTTGGCCCTTCGGGCCGATGCAAACTTAACATAACCTAAACCTACCTATGTCGATTCTGCTTGAGAAAAAACGCGATTGTGAAAATAAGATTCAGTCGCGGCGTGTTCAGATATTTTATTGTTGATAAATTTTTTGCTCACAAGTTTATGAACTTGACACATTTTGGCGCAGTCAAAGTATGTAAGGGCGTAGTATCGAAACTTCTAAATCTTTGGGTATTTAAGCGTGGCAATGATCCATCTGTATGCAAGTTTATCCGTAGACGGTAAGGGACATTACAGGAGGACTGCATGTAAACTGCAATATAGCAGGAACTGCCACTACAATTAAATAATAATAAAAAAAAGTATTGCCGAATGCAAAGAGACAATGTATTTGTTGGCAGTTATGTTGCAGTTGCATTGCAGTCCGCCTAGGCGTAGGCTGTAAGGGCTCTTAGTGACAAAATGTGTAATTATTGGATATTTAATGTGTTAGGTATGCTTAATTCAAAGCAGTGTTTTTCAACCATTTTCATGATGACTCCACAGTTTGTAAACATATTTCAGAACCCATACTCTTCCTCAGTTTTCTTAACAGTTAAAATTTAACTTATTTTATAACAAATAAGAAATCCCTAGGTACCAGTTTGCAACATTTCTGATTGATGTGATCAATTTGATGAAAAGAATATTAAAATTGTTTTTAGTTCTAAATATTTACCGCCATCCGCAACCAGTGCAGCCATATTGCCAACAGCGCGCATGCGCGGCTGTACACGTCCATTTTGCTGTCATGGCGGCCTCTGAAGGAATAACCTCAAAATAAATTGGCAATTATTTTATTTTATCGCGAAAACCTTGGCCATAACTTTCATTGTTAATTTGGTGGTATATTTTTTTTATTTTGCGTGAGGGTTTGTTTCACCATTATTTGATAAAAATACCTGATATTTTATGTGACAGATAGCAGTGACGTTTATCTGTTTATTCGAATAAAAATATACAAGGTGTTAGTTAATAACTGAAACTAACTATAACTGAAAGCCTAAAGTAGTTTCTTCGACATCGAGAGGAGAATCGACTACACTACCTACTAGGTATTTAAACCAGGTTGCGTTTTTTTTTTAATCCATCTTACTGTGCACAGTCTAAGACTGCGTTTCGGGTGACACTCTTTCCCGGCCCGTGTAATACCGGGATGGAAATACCGACCCTGTTTTTCGTGTTACACGCCCATAGAAGCTCCTGTCAGTTTCTATGGGCGTGTACACAAAAAACAGGGTCGGTATTTCCATCCCTGTATTATCCGGGCCGGGAAAGAGTGTCACCCTGCGTTTCCACCAAAGATGTGCGAGGATGTGTTGCCGAGTAATGTGTTTTCATGTACCAATAGAAACGCTTCATCTACCTACCTATCCTCGCACAGCATATCTCCGGTGGAAACAGCTGAAAATGAAGCGTTTCTTTGGTTCATGAAAAACACATTCCTCGCAACACATCCTCGCAAATCTCTGGTGGAAACGGAGCCTAATATTTTACAAATGCAATATACCTACGTTAATTAGGGGCTGTTTCACCATCCATTGATTAGCGTTAACCGACGGTTAAATGTGATGCCGTCTCCGTCTATTCGAACAAAACAAATAGAGATGGCATCATACCTAACCGTCAGTTAACACTAATCAATGGATGGTGAAACAGCCCCGTAAAGTCATAGCGAGGTTGCATACTTACCTATTATTTAAATAATTTATACTGGCCGTTTTCCTTTCGGTTATGCGCCCTTGCTACATGCGAGACCAACATCGGGCAATTTGAGAGATGCGGTAATAAGAGAGAGGAAATATAATTTTGGTCACTCATTTATACAAATAAAATGTATAGTAGGGCCACTTTTCAAAGTTAAATGGGGTCAAATATCGTAATAAAATTATTTTTTACAGGGTGGTGCTCCACAAAGTGCAACCTCTAAGGAGGGTGAAATTGCAACTAAAATTGACAATAAATAATTAAATTGCTTTGAACAAACAACAATTAAAAAGGTAATATAAATAAACAAATGAGAATCAAACGCGATTAACACTTTATATTCTTTAAAATACACATCTAGACTGGTTGTTCATCACAATACATAATATGTATTTAAGTATATTTATACAACATTATTGCACTTGGATACATTTCTAAATACTTTTGAATATATCTAAGCGTTGTCATAATTATAACAAAACAAAATATAGCTATTATTTTCGCATAACTTTCGACAAAAAAAATATTTACGAAAGTATACACTCAAATACAAAAGTGTTAGGTTTATAAAATATAATTATCTGATTACTTATTAGATAATAATCAGACTGTGCTAAAAACAATTATCATTTGGAGTATACTTCATGAATTTTAATATACTAATCGCATATCTAACATTTTTGATAGTCAAGCTTTTTTATTCAATAACTGTAAATATGAATACAAAACGCCAACTTTTGGAAGCCCCTCGTTTTACTACACAGATTAATAAAAGAAAAGGGAGGGATCCTTAATGAAGGTTCCGAGGTGGAAGGTCAAGAAGTCTCCAGGCCCTTACTTAGTACGAAGTGCAAAATTCCAACTTCTTATCTTGCCGACCCGCTGACGCTTATGTTATTTAATACGAGAGAGAGGGACGGTACGACACGAACTTCGAATTTCGTTGTAGCCCCAGATGCTCTCCCTTAAACATAGCCCAGCCTATTATGAAATTCCACTGGATTGTCAGTTAAATTCTCTAAATACGATTGTTAGAGCCTGTTTCAAAACTTCCTGATAAATTTCTGATACTTGCTGTGACTGATATCTGTCAAGCCAAGTCTATTTATTCGGACAAAATAAACTGACGCCAACACAGATATCACACAGTTAAATTATTGGAAACTTAACAGTGAGCGGTTAAGTACGCCCTAAAACATAAAACTGACAGTTTCTTCACAAGTATTTGTCATTGAAATACAAAGTATAATACAGTAATTTTACCATGATCCCTATGATACTTGTATAGCACAATGAGGGCTATCGCATATGAATTCGCCACTAGAGGCGCTAGTGTAGTGTGAGGTCTCCGAAATGTCAAATCTCATAGTTTTTGGGTGAGCTACGCGGGTTTATTTATAATTAGAATAATTTTGTGAATATTTTGCAATATCTGAAATTAATTATGGCAAATATGCGTTCCGGACAGTTTTGGCTTTCGTAAACCTTTGTCCTCCCTTTTTTCCTAGGGACTATGGAACACTGTGGCATGCTCGATATTTTTATGGTACGGTTTTAAGGTGTATTACATATGATTTTAATCTAAACTTTGTTTTCACGCCCGTAATAACAGACTTTGAAAGCCATGTCAGAAATATAGAAATATTTGACAACCAAAATCAAAAATTCCTAAAACGCTGCTTCTGCTGAAAAACATTCTCAATTAATTATATAATACAGAGGAGTGACGTAAATAAATAAATGTATATAATAGGACACATGACACCAATTGACCTAGTCTCAAACTATGCAAAGCTTGTACTATGGATACTAGGCAACGGATAAACTTACTTACATAGAAATATACATACATAAATACATATTAAACATCCAAGACCCGAGAACAAACATTCGTCATATTCATACAAATATCTGCCCCAGCCGGGAATCAAACCGCCTCGAGCTTCGTAGTCAGGTTCTCTAATCACTTGGCCATCCGGTCGTCAATATTTTTTTGACGGATGTTTATTTACAAACGTTATTAGGGACTATAAAGTATCATCACGTTGTGAAAATAGTTATATATTAATATTATTAGGGATCATCGTAAAATGACTATAAGACGAACTTTTCTTCGGTAGGTACTCACATTTAAAAGAGCCGCATTAAAAAAATCTTACTTCCAACCTTTTCCTACCTTTCATCTGCGCTATTGCAATCCATGTATAAATTAGACTACATTCGTATTGTTCATAAATATTTAAAACATATATTCCTCCCAAAATTTATTGTAAGTACTCAAATTTGCGAATATGTATAATAAATGTTATTTATTCTTTATATTATAATCAACAACAATTATTTTATTTTGATGGAATGATAATTGGAAGACATCGTTTTTAGTTTAATTAAAAACATAGAACATTAAATAATTTTACATATCGTCATCATCAACGGCCGCGCGGTCTTGGCATCTATGACAGATGATTTAAAAACATTGTATCAGCGGCACTTTTTCTGATGGCTTAACAAGCAATTTTTCATATAACTTATAATAAAAAACAATTTTTCATACAATTTTGATAGGTTTTATGGTTCCTTACGTATCCAAAACACTTAAAATTTTGCTACAGAACCATACGTGTACTATTTCAAGCGCACTTGGCTGATTTTCCAACCTATCCTATTCCTATATTATAAATATTTTTCGAGACATGTCTTTCATTATTTAATTAAGTTTTTTATTGACATCAGTTACATTGTTAAATATCAGAATCAAAACAATTTCGAATGACATAGAAAATTGCATATAAAATCCATACTATCCATACTTCCATACTAATATTATAAATGCGAAAGTAACTCTGTCTGTCTGTCTGTCTGTCTGTCTGTCTGTTACGCTTTCACGCCTAAACCGCTAAACGGATTTTGATGAAATTTGGTACAGAGATAGAATAGACCTTGGGAAAGAACATAGGCTATCTTTTATCGCGAAAAAGAGGCTTTAAGGGGTTGAAATAGGGATGAAAGTTTATATGGTGGAAGTTCGTCGCTGTTGATGATAAAACATAAAACTTGGAATTTAGGCACTTAATAAGAAATAAATCGATATTTGTTGACTTTTTGAAAACTTGACCTATGAGGGGATGAAATAGGGATGAAAGTGTAATGGAAGGTAGTCATTTCGAAGATAAATCGAGAAGGCAACGGAGTGGAGTGGAGGCAACGGATGGAGCGGAGACAATGCGGCTACAGCGGAGGCAGTGAAGTAGAGCGGAGGCAGCGGAGTGGAGCTGACGCTGCTGAGCGAGCGGAGGCGTCGGGCGGAGGCTGCGGAACAGAGCGGAGGCAGTGGAGCGGAGCGGAGACAATGGAGCGGAGGCATCGGAGCGGAGGCAGGGAGGCAACGGAGTGGAGCGGAGGCAACGGAGTGGAGCGGAGGCAACGGAGTGGAGCGGAGGCAACGGATAGAGCGGAGACAATCTAGGCTGCAGCGGAGGCAGTCAAGTAGAGCGGAGGCAGCGGAGCGGAGCTGACGCTGCTGAGCGGATCGGAGGCTGGCGGAGCTGAGGCTAGCGGAGCGGAGGCTGGCGGAGCGGAGGCTGGTGGAGCGGAGGCTGGCGGAGCGAAGGCTGACGGAGCGGAGGCTGGCGGAACGGAGGCTGTGGAGAGGAGGCAGCGGAGCGGAGGCAGTGGAACGGAGCGGACGCTGCTGAGCGGAGCGGAGGCTGTGGAGCTGATTGATGGTGATGGTGATGATAGTGGTGCTGATTATGATGATTGGTGATGATGATGGTGATTGTGTTGATAATGATCGATGATGATGAATAACAAAAAAAATGTTTATGAAAAAGTTCTTCATTTGAAAACTTTACCTGCGAGGGGATGTTAGCAGAGGGGATGATGCAGTGTCAGCAGAACCTTCTAAGCTCATAAGAATAATGTACGCAATGTGAGGTCATCATGAAAAATTTATTTTATGCAAGATTCCAAGTTTCTAAGACAGCCGGCAGTGCGCTATAACTTTTTCTGTTAAGGCGATTTGTATGAAAACACCTCTTTAATGACTGTAGCTTTTGTTTGCCTTGACTTAGAAGTTTGATTTTTTCACAGCTTTCGGGACTATTGACCTGAGTTTAGGGGTTTATAATTTCAACTCGATACCGATACTCCGTTAGATAAAGGGTCTTGACAGACAGACGGACGGACGGACAGAAAAGTGATCCTATAAGGTTCATTTTTGCCTCTTGAGGAACGGAACCCTAAAAATCATTTGATCCGGATAAACAAAAAATACTTTATATTTATATAGCAATGTATTGAAATGGTTATTTTCAGTAAGCCGTAGAAGTTTCTATGTGCTATTATTGGCAGAATAGGTATCCTAAATAAATTAAATACTTTCCAAAGTTACTATTCCACGCGGACGAAGTCGCGGGCAAAAGCTAGTAATTCATAAATTAACCCTACTCTGATTATATTTGTAAAACGTTTATATTTATACTCATTTTTGTAAAACATGCTTTGATATTATGATTATCAATAGATTTTAGCAATAATAGCAACTTATTAAATCTTTTTTATATCTCCATGTAAGCTGTTTAAATAACAATTGAGAAGTATTTTTATTAATGTATATACCTATATAAGATTTATCTTTGAGGAATGTTTATTTGCAGCCAGTTACAAATTTTATGTTAGCAATTATCCGCTATTATTTTTATAAATTATTGGAAGACTTCGTTGTGAAATAACGTCAAAAAAATCAATTTAATCGTCTTGGAAGACTTTGGATTAATTAATTAACTATCATCTATCACTTTTATTATCCTTAGTAGCTAAGTATATTTTTAATTGGAAGACACCTTGAACAATTTTAAATAACATAAAAATTACATAGCTTTGCATTTTTAAATACTATACAATACGGTGAGGTAATAGTGTATAACAATTTACATTTATATCAGTCATGTTTATATATGTTCGTATCTGTTGGTTTGTAGAGTCAGTTTTCTTTGATGCAGATGTAAATTGAATTACGCATTACCCTTTTGATCTAGCACGAATATCATTAAATCACATCTCTAAATGATTATTTGCTTGAACATTACGAACGAGCAGCTGATGCGACGAAACAGTACGAAGTATGCCATCTAAAAATAGTTCAACAATCACCTATAACTACGTTTTAAGAATTAAAACGGCAAACCGATCTTGAATGCTTTTATCAAAGCTGAACCAGAATCGTACATGCCGATCACCCCGAATAGAACACCTAAGGAAATGATGAAGTAGTCATAAGCTACCGTCTGGCTATCTAGCTGAGGACCCTTCAGCTTCAAATGGAAGTATGCAGGCCAGATGAAACTTAACATGGTACCGGTGAAGCTGCCGATGAAACCCATCAGTATAGCGAAATGTGGGATAAATATCGCCATCATGATAGTAAACATGATGACGCCAAGCCTCCAAGCTAGACCCCACACCTTTAACTCCCCGTCTAAAGCGTAAATCACAGGGAACAGAGTTTTAGGTTTGCCTCTGAAGAGAGCTCGTTCCAACAGATCGCAAGCCGCGTAGTATGGTAATGGGTAGCTTAAAATCGCTTTGATAACTAGAAAGAAGTTCACAAGCCCCTTGAATCCGGACGAACGGAGATTGTTCGTGATCACTTGTTGAGTATCGTTTTGAAAGGTTAAGAAACACATGTAGCCGAAGATCGATTTGAAAGCAGCCGCTGCGATATGTGACCAGTTTAACATCCATTCAAACCTCGAGGGATCCTCCATGTTACCTTCTAACGTAGGTAAGAATATCTGTGACGTGTAGGAGAAAACGATTACACCGAGGCTAATCGGAAAGTTCTCGAAATCCAAACTCCATTTCACCTTACCCCAGCCCCAATCACCGATATAAAGAAGACAGTATCCAAGCACGATGGCGTTTATTATTAAATGGCTCATGGTGCACCAGAAGGACAGTACACTGACGCTAGAGAGAGTTTTAAGGAATGCAAGAGGGAGAAGGAAGATTCCAGTCAGCATCATCCAGGAGCGGGTGTCAATAGAGCCGTCCGGGAAAGTTCCTATCATTAGATCGCCGCACACAACCACATAAAGAATACAAGTCATGAGCAATTCAATGATTTGAGCAATATTGACGACCCTACCACCGTACTTCCTTCCGAAGCACTCTTTCGCGATGCCGACATAAGAATCGCGTACTCTGACGCGCTTGCCGGAGACGGGGTCGTCTTCGTAGAGGCATTCGACGAGAATTTTTCCTGTGTAGCAGCAGATGTGGGCGATGCCGATCATAGCTGCTATAGCCCAGTAGCCTCCTTGGAGTACGGCGAATGGGAGAGATACTACAAACATGCCCTGCAGAGAAAAAATATTTGAAATTTCTGTTTATTCATTCATGAAAGGAACTATGTTCTTAGAGAGTAGAGAGTAAGTAATTGGTTTAATAGAACTTACCTGAATAGCATTAGTGACGTTCCACGCAGCCTGAAACTCGTTGATTTTAGCGCCCGGTTTTCCAGCTCCCTCTTCAAAACCTCCTTCTTCTGATGAAGCGTAGAAATCGACGCTTTGCATACTCTGAGTTCTGAAATTTCACAAAGACCTCATTTAATACACAGAGTTGAATAATCGAAATTATTATAAGCTTGAAATTAAAATAGTTCAGGTTTAATGAGGGCGAGGACATGGACAAAAAAGTACTGAGGCTAAAACACAGATATGGTACTAAATAGAAAGACATTATACTAGAGGAATTCAATCAAATATATGACAAGATTTTCTCAAAAGAAAAAGAGGCTAAGGATAGCGTCCTCGCAATCCTTACCCCTCCTTATTATTGTCCTTATAAAGATTTCTTATTTCCTTATCCTTTTTAATTCTTTACCTTGGAGCTCCATCCTGCTGTGGATAGCTGTTCTGATAACTGGTGAAGGAGTCTTCAGCCTGCAGATCGCCGCTCAGGAACGGGTTAGTTGGATTCGTTGACTGGTATGTTGGCGATGTCGTCTCGTTCATGGTGGATAGTTCACAGCTCTCCCCCATATCTGATATATTGACAAAATAAGAAAGAACTTGCTTCAATATCTTTTGAGAAAATTAATAATACGAAGTCAAATTACTATTTTCATCTATTATTTTGTTACTCCTTTAATTTGCAATCGGTACTCAGTACAGACGAAATCGTATACAACTCTTTATGCTATTTGATAGTTTATCGTAGAATTTTAATAGAGATCTTCTTAGCGGAGGCGGAGGCGGATCGAGTCGGAGGTAAAAGTGAAATTTTATGGACCGTTCAAATTTTGTATACTTGCTCAGACCATTAATTTGAACAACTTTCATTATGGGAAGCAACTCTGAAATCACGAAAAAAAAATCAGCTGTTTCATACATTTTGGTCAAGCAGGTAACGAACTTTTGTATGAAACAGCTGTTTTTTTTCGTGATTTCAGAGTTGCTCCCATAATAAAAGTTGTTCAGATTGATGGTCTGAGCAAGTATACAAAATTTGAACGGTACATAAAATTACAACCTGTATATTAATGATTTAGAAAAGTATATATACTTTCTTATATAGTAGAGAGGAGGAGGTCACTTTCCAAAATGTTTCTTAGGGGTAAATTAAACGCGTGTACAATTTCAATTTCAATTTTGCAAAATTTTTACGGAGACGATGCGGTGACAAAGGTATGAATTTATACGGAAGTTCCAGTTACCTAAACGTTAGTTTGTCATACTATGACTGAAGTTACTGAAGTAGATCAATGAATATTTCAACTCTTTTTAACGATGAAAGAGCCTATAAAGAAATAACTTAACGTATCCTAACTATAGATGCTTCTGTGCTTTTGAGAGCGAATAATCGACCCAGCTTGGCCCTATCTCTAGGAAAACGCGTGTTTTTGAATTACAATGAACTAAGTTTGCGTTTTGCATGCTTTTATTCAGATACGTGTCCAAAATACGAATATAAAAAAATAGAACACTGAGCATAGCTCGGTCGCCCAGGTACACTCAACATCAAAAGTACCTGGTTACTTTTGTACTTAGTCAAATAGCCACGTACTTAGCGCCATACAAGATTGACAAATGTGTAAGTAAAAAAGTAACCAGCTACTTTTGGTGCTGACTGCACCTATTAGTACCTAATCCTTTGACCACCTCAAAGCGCCATTACTGAACTACAGTGTTATGTTAATACGTCAAATACCATGATATGAGTAGGTATGTCTTATTTTGCGTAAGGATATATTTACAGTGACAAATTAAAACGGTGGTTGTGGTTTGTTAGTCTAACAACTGGTAGCATGGTGTACGGTTGTGTCACTCTGAAGATGAGCTCTGGTTGAGTTCGAAACGCGTCATTGTAGTGTGGTAGTGGTGATGATGGGTTTGTATGATTTGAGTGTGTTCTTACAGTGTGGAGGTGGAGGAACTGCATGAACACGCATATTTTGCATAAGCTTAGCTATCGTAAGGTCGCGGGTGAGCAAGGAAATTCTTTCAGTTCATCCATCGTGATCTTAGTTAAGTACTTAATGTTACCTTGGTTTGCGAATCTGACATTTTGTGGAGGACGGGGTGGCGGCCCAGGCTTGTCCGGCATCTGCTGGCGGACCGTTTGCATCGCCACCTGCATTGCATTCTTGATCGGCGGCAACTTGAATCGACCTAGATTAATCATCTTCACCTACTTTTTGTAACAATTTTATACCACTTATTACCGCAACAATCTTACAATTGACTGGAAGACATTGATTTTTCAACACTTTTATATTACTTAATACCTTAAACTATTTTGGAAGACTTCTTTACTAAGCTAAATTATCCTACATCCTATCGAGCCTTTTGAGCGGCCATTATCCCCGACTTTAGCACACGTTCATTGTTGAATTCAATTGTTTTTACTCTGGTTATATTTTAAACACTTTTGTTGACTAAATGGCTACAGTTTAATTGTTTTTTGTTTTATTTTTGTAGGGTTTTGTTCATTTTTTGATTATTTTCACGGGGTTTGGCCGCTCTAGTCGGCTGCTACCGAAGGTGTCAGGGAGGCTGCGCGATGGACCGATCGATATCCAAACGTCGCTACTTACGTTATTCTAAACGTAGGGGATGCTCAAGAACAACGAAAGGGTTCAATTTGATGACTATTTACGTTGAGTTCTTAACCTTTTTGACGCGCTCGAGTCAGACAGATCGCTCTATAACAACAACAATCCTAACTTTAACTTTGATGATGATATAGCGGACAAAATTTTTCCTTTGTCATTGAATTGAGATTCTTTGACATTTCGTGCAATTTATTACTAACTAGCTCTGCGACATGGATGCGATGATTTAATCCAGCGGGAATAATGTAATTTTTAACCGACTTCAAAAAAGGAGGAGGTTATCAATTCGGTTGGTTTTTTTTCTAGAATACAAACTAACCTAAGGTCCCGTATATTGGCATTATAAATAATAAATAAAATAATTTATTTCTGACCACAAGAATCCATATCATGTCATACGATTATAAAATGTTATTATTACTATTAAGATTAATTTAACCTTTTTGTTTTTCCTTTTTGTACAATAAAGAGTATAAACAAACAAACATAATTAATAAATTATAAGGTCCCGTAAATGAACATATATAATTATTTTCACATTCTTAAGAGACGTACCTACCTACTTATTGATTTAGCTGTTTGTTTCTCTTATCTTATCGATAGAAAGAATTCTTTTTAATTTGGTTTAAAACTTGTTTCGTTGATTGTACTTGTTAAAAAACAATTGCTGCCAAACATTTAAGCTTTAATTGGTCGTTAACTCAGCTTTGATTTGATAAGTATAACTAGGGTTTTTTAGGTCTGGGAAATACAGTGTCGGTCAATATGCCTGCGGCTAGCTGCAGATTGTTTAGTTTTATTTTATTTTTATTATGTTTCATTTCAGTGGTAAGAATATAACATTTACTACAAGCTTTTTATATTACTCGCGATGTTAAATCTACATATCTCTATCTAATAATTAAGTTACGTTCATATAAAAATTGCGGGTTGAATTTAAACCATATTCAGTGCTCGGATTATATTATTATACATTTTTGTATGTAAACTCTTCATTGCATTCAATAATAAAAAAAAACAGATATTAGGTTAATAATACCTTGAAGACAGATGGTAGGCACCTTGGCAGGTACAAAGGCGGTCTTGTACCTTTGAAACTCCTATGGCTAACTTTAGCATAGGAAAACTTATAAATAGGGGCAAAATTTAATTGAATTTCGGCATGTGTGTTGTAGCTGTAACTTGTGAGCAAAATTTTGAACAAAAATATCTGAGCACGACTCTATTGTTAATGGCGTAGAAGCGTGTTGAGATGTTTTTGATCAAATTTTTGTTCACAAGCTTATGAACTTGACTGTACCCGCTCCGTGCACCCGCGCCAGCCAGTTTAGGCCCGAACGAGCTATATCTTCATCATTTTATTTTATATACAATAACTTTTTATTGAACACCCTAATTTAGTAAGCAATACAGAAACCATAGCAACATAGAAATTTCCCAAGATAAGCAATGAGGGTTATTCGACAGGGGAAATGTCGCTAGATGTCGTTAATATCGTGAGGTCCGTTTGACGTTTCAGTCTTGCTTGCGATTGGCTCATTTATTTATTTAACCAATCACAAGCGCGACGCAAATGTCAAACGGACGTCACGATACTAACGCCATCTAGTGATATTTCGCCTCTGTGAAAACCCTCATTCGCGACCTTATCGCTAAAAGTAATAGTACATTGTGCATTAAGGGGCGTAAGAAGGGGATTACTAACGGCCCGTGATACACACAATGATTTTCATCACATTGCGAGGAAAAAAATGCAAAAAGTTAAATTATTTTGTGTCTAAACACTTCACAGCTCGGCAATAGAAAGACGCTAAGAAAACAACTGAATAAAATAATGGATGCAAGCCAATTACAGGGGGCTACAATAAAATTCGAAAATAGAAGTTCGTATCGTACCGTCCCTCTCACTCTCGTATTAAATAATATTTGCGTCAGCAAAACTATACGAACATCTATTTCCGAATTGCGTAGTATCCCCCCTGATTGTCACTTTTTTCGAGTCGTCTACCATAGACAATGCGAAGCTAATTATTCCAACAAGCTAAAAAAAATATTTACTAAAATTATTGCAAAACAATTTGATATAAATTAAAAATATAAAAATAACGAAGTTTCGTGATGCGTGGAAAAATTTTAGGTGTAAAATTAGGGTATAGCTATGTCTTAAAGAGGTAAATAAAACGTTGGCTGACTTGAAACCTCCTTAGTCTCAAATGACGTACCTACTTGCTTTTTAAAACTAAAGTCATAACTCCCTTGAGAAGAAAAACTATACGTTAATCCTTAACTCCCGCGGGAACAATTGAAGCCATTGTCCTTTAGTATACAGGCATGGAATAACATCATTGACGAGCAAGTGTGATGAAAAAAGTTTATTTTTACCTTTTTTTTTCAGTGCGCCTATGACATAAGAAACCACCCATGCTGCCAGTCTCCGGGTGACAACCTGACCCTGGCCATGATCATAGATGCCTTCGAGATCTACGGTCACGATCCTACGGATAAGCTGGACCATCTGGCGCACTATCAGATCGAGATGATGAAGATCAAACGAGCGCCGGATCAGGTATCTCTCTCTCCTAAGATGTGCAAGTGGCGGAAAATTTGCAAAAAGTTGGAAAAGTTCACGGAAATTTCGGGAATCAAAAGGAAATGGGGGCCACGTGAGTTTCATTGGTAAAATGAAAATAAGTATGTAGTGATGAATATAATTCTTTATAAAATTTCCTGTCCAATAATGATGATATTAATATAGTATGTTTTTTATCGAGGGACTGAAATAAGCCAATATATATATACCCGAGGTGGTTAGGTTAGGTTTTTAAATAAATCTTTCTAGATCACAATTTTCATAATAAAATTGACATCATAATTTTCACTATCGCTTGACGACATTGTGAGAATAATCATTTTATTTTAATCGTTTATGATTTACGCTCTACAACCATTTCAAAGTTTTCGCGGTAAGTATTTCTTTCCAACCAGACACAGATAATTATAACAGTTCGCATCGGTGGAATGGTCCATACACAAACTGGAATAAATAGAATGGCGTCACCTTCTATGCGGAAAAAGCATAGAACTAAGACCACGTAGACTAAAAACGTAACATTTTCGTCATGAAAAAGTCACACAATTTTATTTTATGCCAAAAACTAAGCAAGTACTGCTTGAGTTTATCTAAGTCACTCGAAGTAGGTAAATTAAAAAAAAAATACTTTTACTCCCTAGGGACTGAAGTACTCACTTTACTCCCGCCTCGTAAGGCTACATTGGCCTACTTTTAGAGCATGAGAAGTGAAAAATACTTTTCATTCAATTAAATATATTCCGATCGAAACGCGAACGTGTTTTTGCTCATTTTACCGATGAAACTCAAGTGCCCGTAATTTTCTTTTGAGTAGTAATTACTTATAGGAAATTTAAATTAAAGAAACTGAAAGTTACATACAAAACTGTGAGAAATTTCCGAAATATTCCTATGGCACATCAATTCTGGCCTGCTGTGAGACTGTCTTTGTCTTGCATGTCTTCGAAGGTTGCGTTTTTCGTCCATTGTTGGGGTCCAGATCCAGATAGAGAGTACGCTCTCCAGGCAGCAGGGCTACTACGAAACTCGTAACTCGAAGTTCGTGTCGTGCGGTTTCTCTCGCTCTCGTATTAAATAGTATAAGAGGGACCGCACGACACGAACTTCGAGTTTCGAGTTTCGTAGTAGCCCTGCAGGTTTTATGCCTGGGGACCGAAGTCCGAAGGAACAGCGTCGGTAGTTGTATATACGCGTCCAAGTTGTGAAACTTTTATAGCGCGATGTAGAACCGATTGGAGTTTTTATATGTACTTACTAGATGGCACTAGGATTCGCTACAGTGTCAAGTGTCCCTCGATATTTATGTATTTAATCAAACTAACTCTACTAAGTATCTGTTGAGATCATCATGATCATCATTCCAGCCTATATACGCCCTACTGGCTACTGTTGGGTACAGGCCTCCTCTCAGAATGAGAGGGCTTGGGTCATAGTTTCCACGCCGCGTTTCCATTTCTGTTGATATATTTCAGATTACTTATTTTAAAACACTTTTTTTGTAAAAGAGTCATACAGAAAGCGAAAAATGCGCAGGAAGGAAATAAAATCACAAGTTTAATTAAAATTTTAATAAACAATTTACTTTTGTGTTTCAGTACATTATAAATGAACATGTTCATATAGCCACGGACCACCTGGGAAGGTTTATCCATATGCATATCAAAGAACTAAAGGTATTGTGTACTTAAATATTCCTAACTACTTAATACATGTTTTTTTAATCGCCGAGGTTTTTCTATTTTAATAAAGCTGGTAATTTTGCATAACAATGTTGGAATGAGGTTGGAATTTGGTGTTATTTGCGGAATCGTGTAATGTATGTATATATCGATGCTTGAAAGGAGAAATTGACTAAGCGACATTTTTCAAAGTAAAATTTACTGATTCCAAACATGTATAAGTAACTCACTATCTTACAATGGAGACACGTCACAAACAGATAGAATAAAAAAAAAAATCGGATAAATTTGAGAACACTGTATTCTTGTAATATTTTTTTAGGTACTTCTTATAGCTCTGGACGACACGATAGACAACATGCTAACAATGTATGACAACCATAACAGCATAAAGACTGAGCGAGTGGCCACATACAACAGTCAGTCGGGAGGGGCGGTACCTTCCGAATTCTATCTAAGCCAAGGTATATTTTAATTGAAACTACATTATTGACACACACACACACACACACACACACACACAAACACACGCACACACACACACACAACACACACACACACACACACACACACACACACACACACACACACACACACACACACACACAAACATGTATGAGCACGCACACTCGCATAGCACGCGTACGCGCTCGCGGACGTAAGCACGCACGGAAAAACACGCACGTGTACGTATGCACGCACAGAAACATACGCACGTGGATGTACGCACGCATAGAAACACACGCATGTGGATGTAGGCATGCACTGAAACACACGCACGCGGACGTAGGTACCCACGCACGCGCGGATATTCACATACATTTAAACACACGCATTCACACAGTTAAATATTTATGCGCCATATCTAATTTTATTTATTTTATTTGCCGATTAAAAATTACAGCATTACAGTACGAGTAAAACCAATGCGCTGTAAAATTAAAATTATACTTACAAAAAAGACATTAAAAACAAAAAAGAAGTTATTTAGGGATTTTTATCCTTGCTTCCCTACCTACCCAATACCCATTACGAGTACTACCTTTTATAAGGGCAGTTCTTATATGTATATTAATTTGTTTATTTCGGGGCTCCCGGATACGATACGGTTCTAATAATTTCGACGACATTGGGCGTGTCGGGGCTTTCGGGCGAATAATTGGTTTAATTTGGTCTTATTTCTAACTGGGAAAATACGTGTCCTCGGGTTTAAACCCGAGCTCGGCCGCCCAGGCCACGACCATCCAAATAAACTATGCTACCTACATAATATGTATCACAGGCGTGGCGAGAACAACCTGAAGGGCAACCTGAAGAGTAAGCAAAACGTGTTTTAGTATCATTTCGTCTAAAAACCAGCCGGTCTAAATACAAAGAAGCGGTCGAAAAAGCAACTGGTCTGAGCTCCGTCCACTTTGAGTCAAAGAATTTTAGACCACTTGCTACTTAGATCAGTCACTATTGCTCTTAGACCACTTGCTACATAGATCAATTGCTAACTTACTCCTTATACCAGCTGCTTTTTAAACGAAAAGATACTAACCCTTTTAGGGGGTCAGGTGTGTCTTCGGATGCAACTCCTTGGAGGAAGCGTACTACGTTTGTCAAGTGAAAAAATTTAGGCAAGCCGGTGAAAATCGAGTTGTTATAACGCCACGCCACTAATTTGCATGTTGATTGTATGAGAACCCAAGCAGTCAACAAAAAGTACCGTCAGCAAAAAAGTTGGTAGTGGTAGTTGGTACTAATTAGATACGCTTAGATTTTATTCAAAAAAAATTTTGCAGAGTATTATTGCGGGAAGAACGTATATATATTCATATCGGAACTATATAGCGACATATACAATATGGGACGTGGACCAGCACCTTTCTGCAAAGGGCGTGCTTTTCATTTTATGGGTTAGTAACAAAATGATGTAAGTCTAAATAGAACCTTGTTATAATAAATATTCCTTCTCACCTGCATTGCAACCAGAACTGTGTCTACCCCACGAACTCCTGGGCCTGAAGATGATGCCTTGCCACCGCTCCGGTGCGGTAATGTTCATTACGATATCGATTTGGGTCTCGTAATGAAAATTACGATACTGCCGTGTTCATAATGGAATCCAAACTTCAAAGTTCAAACTTCTTTATTTGCACAGAATAATACAATCCAATGTCGTAATCTATGGTTTTGGAGAATTTACTATATGGGTGTATAAAAAGAATTTATCCATTCGTCAGGCATTATTATGTGAGGTCCCAGTGGTAGATAAAGGCCAACCTAAGGGACACGTTAATACGTTAGAGTGAGAGGAAATATAATTGCTTCTTAAACTCAGTGTGTTAAACAATAACGACATATTAAAATATATATAAACTGTTTGCATGTTAATTATACTACTAAACCTACTAAATAATAAAATATTGTTGTCTTGCAGGTTTTGTCCACTTTTTGGACGACAAAAAGTATTATTTGGAAGAAGATCCCGCTGTGGCTTTTCAGATGGACAATTACCTTCATGGACTCGAGTGTCATTTAGGAATTTGTATTTTTAGGTAAGTTTAAAGATATCAAGCTTTCAACGTTGGAATTACGGTTGGAACGTTGGATTTGCAAACAAATTTATAATTATAATCTACCCGTTTCGAACCGAGCCGATACAATTGTGCGGGTTAATTACATTTGAAGTTGATTTTGACATTGAAAGTACATAAAGGTCCACTGTCAGAACTTACATTTGAATTATGAACTTGACATGGATTGCACTTTAAGTCCATTGTCGTAACTCTTTTCATACTTGGCTGGGTTCGAAAGGGCTATGTTACTACAGGATATTAGGTAAATAGTAGATTGGATAATATGCAACGTGTCGATGGAGGACATTTAAGGCGTTCTAAAATAGTGAATTTAGGTTTTATGAAACCTATTATTCTATTATTTTCGAGATATATTTTTGTTTCTCACACTTTGTCATGTGAAGAAAGACAACGTTATGCACCTCAGTTGCAGGAACAGTTTTTGCAATTTAATCATTTAATTTCTCCATAACCTTGTTGGTAAAGACCACTAGGAATTCATGTGCTACTGTCAGTGTCACGTACAAACTTACAGGAACAAAATTTTAAAACAAAAAATTGAACCGACTACAAAAAACCATGAAAATAATTTTCTACCAGTCTGAAGTCAATGCCTCAGCACGAGCCAGCATGAGTGGGCCTATAGTCGTCTACGTCACCTACATACCTTCTTATTTATTAGACTTCAATCACTCCTGCTGTCTCGTGCTGAGGCACCGACTTCAGACTGGTAGAAAATTATTTTCATGGTTTTTTGTAGTCGGTTAAATTTTTTGCTATAATTTTTTTTCACGCTTTTTAGTGTAAATAATCCAAGATACAATAGTTTAATGTCAACTGCTCGACATCTTTTACGAAAGATTGCTTTTTCTGATGCTGTACCACCCGTTCCATTTTACCATATGCATTACGACGAGCATAAACTGTGTTGAAGTAATTGAAATTCAACCCGTGAAGTACTTGTTATTGAGTAGTAGCTCTATTGGTCAAATGTGGTCTTCATCATCAGTTCCACTTCACGAAACTATTATTATTTCGAGAGCAAATGAAAATAGCAAATCGAAATAGCAAATACACGAGTTACTGCTAAATATATCCAAATTACCAAAGGTGTCCCTACAATATTTGAAGATTTCCCTCGATTTCCTTAAGATCTGATGATCAGATCCTAATTTGGTGCTTATGGGACCTAATTGAAGGCATTCCTAGACGAACGCAAAAAAGTAATTTCAAATCAGTTCATAAACGACGGAGTTCTGAGGTAACAAACATAAAAAAAATACAACCGAATAGATAACCTCCTCTTTTTTTTTGAAGTCGGTTAAAAATTGTCTCGATTACTATTATAATTGAAAATTGCAGGCTAATCATAAATTTTGTCTATCAAAAATTTAGATTTAGACCCCCCGCTTCCTTCTCCTTACTTATAATATAACTCTGAAAATCGCAATTATTTTGTTCTTGTTCCACAGGTTGCTAAACCCCTTTAAGTGTGTCACGTTTTTTTTTTTAAAGTAATCCCTTGTTAATTTTTTTAATTTCCATCCCATCCGTTGCATGTCATGTTCATTGCTTCAAGGTAGGGCCTTATATCAGTGAATACCAGAATACTGGCCTTATTCTTCTTTAGCATGAAACTGCCTATCCCGAAGACCTTCCCAGTGTCGTTAACCGAGTCCTTTTTAGAATTGACCAGCAAAGCCCCAGACCCAATACTTACAAAATCATCATCATTTTTTATACAGAAGAAGTAACCCCAGTCCCTAGGGAACCATTCCTCGCAATCCTCTAGAACTTTGTCGTCATATTCATAGTCTTTAGACGTATGGAGATGATTTTTATTGAAAACGTGGTCGTCATCCATAAAACCCAAGGAGATGATTTTAAAAGTTTCGGGAAATTCGTCGCGTTCGTCTGCTATTTGTGTCAACATGGGACCCGCTAACATTACATCATAATCAACCCCTTCTCTACTAACGACGTGCCAGGATTCTTTCGCTATAAATTCCATTGGTTTTTCGGTCTTCATGATCATAAGGTCATGCATCGGCGTGTGGGTTTTATCTTTTCCATGCCATTGAACGTCTACTATGAAGCTGTGTTCCATTGCTACTATTTGACGAGCACATGCAAGCTTTATTCTTTCGTAAACGTAGCCTACGAGCATAGATTTAGCAAGGTATGCCTTCGCCTTGATGTAAGTGATGTAGATTTTATGCCTGTTGAATTTATGTCTGAGGATCCTGAACGGGGTATAGGAAGTAAGTATGCGTCTGGCATCGATGAAGATGCCGGGGACAATGATCCTCCCTGTACCCAATTTTTCGTCATTGTCGTGAGCAGTGATAGCGACTATTCGATTACAGAATTTGTCGTCGTCATAAATGGGTTTGTCGGTGTCGCAGAACCGCATATAATTCTTAGTCTGTTAACAAAAGACAAGAATGAAATATTACCTAATACTTATTATTCACTTTAGTAGCGTTTATGAAACTATTGCAATCTTTTGCTTTGTGCTTCCTTCACAAAATAATTGTTCCATTAAAGATACTGGCGAAGGAACTACTGCAAACAGGGAGTCTCCGACCATGGGGCTTTGAATCCAAGGGTCGATTCTACTCACATAACTGAGCTACTTTTGTTCTGCAACTTTTTAAAAATATGGTCACTATTAATTTCATTTTTTATACAGATTAAATATAATTTTCAAAGTATACGATGCAATACAAAATGGACAGCACATTATAAATGTTTATCTTAGAAATGTCAAAAAATATTTAAACGCCCCCGTACCACGAGACAGCGATAACATCGCCATGTCCGATACACTGTTTAACGATGAATCATTGAGGATCAATAAATTACTTAAATTCAAGTTAAGTATTTAAAAATGTTACAAAATAAAAGTAGCTTAGTTATGCGAGTAGAATCGAACCTTTTTTTACATATCCGACCGTGATCGACCCCTATCTCACCTGATGTTAAGTGCAGATGAGGCCAAAGGTGTATCTTACTGGTTCAGTAACAGCCTATTCACTCTAGCCTTAAAGAGCCCTATAGTCAAAATACCACCAACGGGATTTATCACGCTATCACACACGAGTAATATTTACCTCGACGTTTCGGCAACATTGCAGTGGCCGTGGTCACGAGTAGACTGAAGTGTGGGTGTCTAGTCTGTTTGTCCAAAGTCGCTAGGCATATTAGGACACCCAAGGATGTCGTTCTCTTCCAAACACCGGATTTTTACAAGGTTGATTGTAGTTGTGGTAGTTCCTATATCGGACAGACGAAAAGAACAATAGCTAAGAGGGTCAAGGAACATATTGCAGCTAAAAATCGCCAGTTAAATAAGTCAGTCATAGCCGAGCATTTGTTGGAGTCAGGACCAAACCACTGGATTGAGCTTCACAATCCCAAAATTCTGTCCATGGAACGTCATTTCTACTCAAGAATGGTACGTGAAGCAGTAGAAATAAAAAAACCGGCCAAGAGCGTGTCGAACACGCCCGAAATAGGGTTCCGTAGCCATTACGAAAACATTAAGTAATATTTTTCTAAGGATTTCGTATTTTATACGGAATCTTCCAAGTTTAGGTATATTTTATACCTTAGGCTGCTATTTACTCTTAAACTACTAATAATTCTCAAGCAAACTTAGCCGTTATAGTTTTCCTTGAAAGTTTGATATACTTACTATCATCATGAATTTTTGCAAATTTTTCCACCCACCGGTTAAGATTTTAGATGGGGAGGGACGCTCGATTTTAATGAAAATTTGCACTTTAAAGTTGAATATTTCGCAAACAAATCACTAGATCGAAAAATCGTATTAGCAAACTCCTAATGGTTTTAAAAGACCTATCCAACGATACTCCACACTATAGAGTTGGATGAGAAAAAAAAACACCTCCACTTTACGTCTATGGGAGGTCATTTTTTTTTTAATTTTTATTATACCATTTTGTCGGCATAGTTTACATATAAATCCGTGCAAAATTACAGCTTTCTATCATTGATAGTCCCTGAGCAAAGCCGCGGACGGACGGACAGACAGACATGACGAAACTATAAGGGTTCCGTTTTGACCATTTTGGCTCCGGAACCCTAAAAAGCATAAAAAATTCAACCGGAACGATGGATAGGTATAAGCTTTCATCTTCGTGGATTCCTGTTATATATAAGTGTCGGCGTCGGGATGAAGTTCGGAGGGACGATCGGACGTTGTTAGTGTTGTATGTCGGTGTGATGGGGTGACAAATAAAAATGACCAAGTGCGGGTAGTTCGTGATACGAGTGCCGGTACTATTAGTGATCAAGTGCGGGTAGTTCGAAGGACTCGCGCTGCTAGGCAGACTTGACACCCCACACTTCAGTTTACTCGTGACCACGGGCATTGCAATGTTGCCGAAACATCGAGGTAAATATTCAATTCAAATTTAGGAAAAGTGGCTCCATCAATTTTTTGATGATTCTGCCAGTGTCGAGGTTGACAGATCAGCCAGTTTTCGGTGGGATAACTACCAGTTACTATCTGAAATGAGGATACGATACACTAGGTTAAACTAAACAATAAATACATGAAATAATTAGATGATGTGATACAGTAAGCTAAGATATGACAGTTCACTACAGGTAATAAAACATTGAAACAAGAATGAACATAAAAATAAAAAAAAACTATTGCATTTATAATTTTATTTTTAGTCAAAAATTTGTCTAAAATTTCACAAAATGGAGAGAACACTAAAGTAAGGAGAAAATTAATATTAATAGGACGAATAACATCACGAGGGAGGATACTATATAAAGGAACAGATATTTTTGTACATTTCAGAACATTATGTTCCAGAGTTCCATCAGCCAAACCACATTCACAGATGGCATTGTCTCTTATTCGAAGCTTCGCTAAAAATACAGGAGAACAAAAATGACCCAGTCTTAACCTAATAATGATGGAGGTATTTAACTTAGACAATTCTCTATTAATAAAAAACCATGGTCTCGTAGGAATAGATGATTGAAGGTTTCCAAAATGTCTTCCCTTAATTAGCCGAGATGATTGCCACAAATCATTCCAATCTTCAAACATTTGAGGTTTCACAAGGGCCTTAATGTCACGGCTAAAGCATTCATTGTAGTCAGACGAACCTAGATGAATTGCTTGTCTAGCACACAAATCAGCTATCTCATTATCCACAATACCACAGTGACTCGGAATCCACGCAATAACAACTTCAAGATTGGCTAGATGACAATCACGAAGAGCATCTTTGATTTTTAGCGTCAAATAAAAGTTATCTCTAGAGTGAAAAGGAAAAGCCACCAAATCTTGTAAACAACTTAACGAATCAGATAGGATTATAGTTTTATTAAGGTTATGAGATTTAATGTAAGATACAGCTTCATATAAAGCCACCGCTTCACCAGAAAAAATTGAACAGTGAGGAGGGCTTTTAAAATTTAGAATAATTTTAAATTTGGGAATCCAAACAGCTGACCCTACAAAATCAACATTTGATATTTTTGAGGAGTCCGTGAATATTCTTAGCCAGTTCTTAAATTTACTATTCATAATTTCAATAAATTCCGAGTTGGCACTCGGAGATTTTTTATGAATTCCTAAATCAAAGATAACATTTGGTTGAAAAATTAAACTGTCGTACCTAATCGACAAAAAATTGGGTTTTTACACAACTTAAAAGTAGGAATAGGGGCATACTTTTTATAAGATTTAACAAGGGGAGGGAGGGCTTTCACCCAATATCTAGAGGAAGAAGAGAGTTCTGCCAATTTTTTACATTTAGCCATCAATGGATGAGAAAGATATTGAGATATGTTTAGAAAAAACCTGTCCGCTAAATACTGACGACGAAGAAATAAAGGAGGATCAACACATTCAACCTGTAATGCATTTATAGGGGATGACTTCATAGCACCAGATATTATGCGCAGGCACCTAGACTGAATTCGATCCAGTTTTGCCAACGACAATTTACTACAAGGTTCTAAAACAAAACAGGCGTAATCAAAATGACTGCGAACTATTGCGTTATAAAGGATTTTTTGAGTGTAAGGATGAGCTCCCCATCTCACACCAGATAGAGAGCGAAGGACGTTGTTGCCGAAACATCGAGGTAAATATTACTCGTGTGTGTTAGCGTGATAAGTCCCATTGGTGGTATTTTGACTACGAGTGAAAATCACGAAATTTTAAAACGTTTAAGAGCCTTAGATTGTATTTATCTGGAAATACAGACGAAGGGAGCGAATTCCATTCCTTAGAAATTCGCATTATGAATGATAAAGCAAACCGCTTTGTGCGGGCCAATGGAACGCTAACTACATAAGGGTGAAGACGCTCCCCCGCCTGGAGGTAAGTTTGCAAAATGGAGATGGAGGAATTAGATCATGTAATTCCTGAACACATTCTCCAAAATGTATCCGGCAAAAAACAGACAGACAAGCAACTCTACGACGGTGTTCAAGGCTCTGCAACTTGTTCCTGATCAGCGGACTGTCACCAAAGAAAGAGTCTTCGGGCCCGGCACTCCACCGATTCCAACGCGGCTAGCTAGTACTTGGCGAACCGTCCCACAGGTGACAGCAGTATTCCATACACGATCTTCCTACGCTTTGTAAAGATTAAAAAGCTGCTCTGGTGAAAAATACCGCTTCATCTTATATAGGCCACCAAGTTTTTTAGCAGCCGTTTTTGCTCTGGACTCAATAGTCGCACCGAAGTTGAGATTAGATTGAAGATCAAGAAGCTCGAGGTGGTCTTTAGGTGGGAAGAATGTATCCTCTGGAAAGTAGGAGCCAAAGTGAACGGTCTCCGCTTAGCTTAGCGGAAAGCAGCCACGTCTGTGTTTTGGCAGCATAGAACTGGACCAGGTTGGCCGAGCCCCAGTCGGACATGGCCTCCAAGGTCGAATTCATCCGCTGTACCATAGCCTCCCTGAGTGCCCGAACTCGTCTTCGCTGGCCCGGCCGTTAGAAAGGTACCTCTCTGCAACTGTGCTGTCATCTGCATACCCAAAGACACCGGGTATGAGCAAATCGTTGATGCGCAGCAAAAATAGAGTTGCAGAGGACCGATCCTTGAGGCGCCCCGGAATTGATCTCCATGAGATCAGATTTGCAGGAAATCGGAGATCCAAGAGCATAGGACAGGAGGAATCCCACACGCAGGGAGCTTGCCAAGAAGGCCTCAGTGCCAGATCCTATGGAATGCCTTTGAAATGTCAAGAGACACAGCAAGAGCCTCGCCATGCTTCTCAACAGCTTCGCCCCAAAGTTGAGTGGCATATACCAAAAGGTCCCCAGTGGACCGATTTCGGCAGAACCCGTATTGGCGGTCACTGAGGAGATCGTTACCTTCTAGATATACCAGGAGCTTGGCATTCAATACACGCTCCATTACCTTGCATAGTATGGAGGTAATTGCGATAGGTCGACAGTTCGACGGGTGGGAACGACTGCTCTTTTGCCAAAAACCTTGAATTTAAAGCCACTTGGTCAGAGACACTGTATGGTTATGAAAAACATTACTGTTGTAATTGTGCTTGTTTGACTATCCTATTCTATGTGCTTTTCTGGACTTTAGTGGGTAAATTACAAACATTCTCCTTCTCATATTGTACTGTGATTTGTGGAGTAAATTGTTCATGTGTTTTTATCCGGACTTTTTTTCTTAAACTTTGCTCACCTTTTCCAGATTGATGATGGTAACCAGATTATCCAACTTAGGTGGTTTGGGGTGGTGGTGATTCCTATTTTCTTGTCTTGTGCTGATGT